>NC_080172.1:33783751-33970720 GCF_950295315.1 Erinaceus europaeus | reverse complement strand
GATAATAGGTTTTTTAAAAAAGAAAGAAAGAAAAGAAAAATAGGGTGAGGTCCACAACAATTTGTCCTTAAGTTTCAAGGACAAAAGGTAAACAGTGAGTAGATAGAACACAGGATCTTAAAAGATATGTAGAGGATCAGAAGGGATAAACAGAGGATATAGAGGGTTTCTAAAGTTTGCCTGCTACTGTTAGTCAGTTTCTGCAAAGTAAACCAAACCAATAGGAAATTCATATACAGACACAGATGAAGGTATTTGTTATAAGGAATTGATTCACATTACTATATGTGCTTACAAGCCCCAGATCTGTAGGTGAAGTAAACAAACTGGAGACCTAGTAGAGCTTGAGATATAGTTTGACTTCCAGTCTGAAGACCTCTGCAAATGAAGAAAGCCAATGGTGTAAGTTTCCATTCAAAGGTCAGTAGATTGGAGACTAAGGAAGATACAGGACAAGAATTGCTGTAGGCCACTATGTGGAAAGGACCTACCTACATGTCAGTCCAACATAGATGAGAAATGAGAGATGAGGAGAGAGATGGAGGGAGTGAGATGTGATGACATAGATTGGTTTAAGCCCCTGACTCAACTTCGCCTAAACTTCTAAGCTACATGATTTACAGGAGTTAGTTACTGGCATTTCATTCCATGCTTAAGCTGATTTAAGGTAAGTCCTTTTCTTTGGTAAGCAATGAGTTTTGACAGATGCTGTGAACATATTATGCTCAGAGTGAGCCAAGGGATTGGACCCCCCTTATCAAAGGAGCAATGAACAAGCAGCTGGCAGTTCTGCTTTCCAAATAGTATTTTTGAACTAAGTTACAGCATTGCTAAAGGCAGAAAAGTGAGCTGGACTTAGCTCCTGGGGCTGAAGTTAAATCTATCAACTATTAATGTCACACGATTAAGTGGAAATGATTCTGTCCCTGCAATTCCATCACTTTGACAATAAAAATTATTTGAAGCCATTTACTATGAACATAGATAGCATAGTATTAGACTGAGGACTGGAGAGAGTGAAAACAGAGTTTTAAATTCCATTCCTATTGCTTTCCATGATAGGAACAGAATATGGAATACTAGGGGTCCCAGGGACAAGTTAAAAGTGCAGGCAATCAGGGAGTCCTGAGATTCCCAAACAGACATGATGGGCCTAGACCTCGAATAAATCCCTCTCTCCATTGTTACCGATCTTCTCTATCAGGAACAACACAATAGACCCCTGGGTGGGCCGCTATAGGACCTTGCCCTCAACTTGGATCAACAATGGTAGAGAATGTTCCATCCTCCAAAGGGAGGCTGGACAGCATACTCTATGCTACACCTGAGGAAGATGGGTCGATATTGGGGCAGCTTGGAATGTTCCTACTCATGACCACAGAATGTGAGCTAAGATCTACAGAGATGCAGAGGTCACATAGGCTCCTAAGCTGAACATGGGCCCCAGACCACATCAAATCTGTGGATTTTATAGTCAACGATATTTATACCCCTTTCCCGTATTAGGGAGCTATTCTCTTCCCTGATCCAGCTTTCTGGTCCTTCTGCCAGCCATGACATCATCTCCCCAGACCATAACTTGGATCTTCCTGCATATCAGATTTCAGGCTCAGGGGGAAAAAAAAGAAAGAAAAAAAAACTAGTATAGCCACAGGCCTTTTGGAATATAACTAAAATATGCCTACTAGCTAGCTACAAAATGGAGGACCCCCAAACTCTTCATCTGCACTATTACAGCCTTTAGGTTCAACAATTTGTTTGGCTTTGTATGTTAACTCTATTTTCAACCACCAGGTTCCAGTTGCTAGCATGATGCAATCAGACTTCCCTGGACAGACGATCCTACCAATGTATCCTAGAGCTCCGCTTCCCTAGATCCCTTCCCCACTAGGAAAAGAGAAAGATAGGCTGGGAGTATGGATCGACCTGTCAATGCCCATGTTCATCGGGGAAGCAACTACAGAAACCAGACCTTCAACCTTCTGCATTCCACAATGACCTTGGGTCCATACTCCCAGAGGGTTAAAGAATAGGAAAGCTATCAGGGGAGGGTATGGGATACAGAGTTCTGGTGGTGGGAATTGTGTGGAGTAGTACCCCTCTTAACCTATGGTTTTGTCAGTGTTTCCTTTTTATAAATAAAATAAAATACAATAAAGAATAAAAATGGGGGGACAGGGAATATGTGCCCAAGGATGCTCACCCTTGAGTGCAATATTTCCTTTTAATAAATAAAAAAATTTTTTTTTAATTTAAAAAATAGTGCAGGCAAAAAGGCTCTCTTGACATGAGATAGATGATAGAATAGTAATCCCTCAATTCTTCCTCCTTCCACACATGCTAATTCACCTCAATACACATATTATTGCCCTCTGTATGAAACCAGATACTAGTTGCAACTTTCCAGCAACCTAGGCCAAGTACAAATCTAGCAACATCAAGGCCAGTAGGGAAAACAGACTCCCTCTTTCCATAATCCCTACCCTTAGTACAGCACCTTAATCAGGTAGAAACTAAGGTCTGAGTTCCCCATGTTTTCCCATGCAGAAAAGCTAAGCCAAAGATCTAGTCTCCCAACTTTCCTCTGTTCTGCCCAACAGACTGGCTTCTACTGCACTTATCTCAGATAGTTGATAGGACCTAGTAGTTGCTAAGGCTCTGGGGTTACTAAGAACAAAGAATTGCCTGAACAGGCATATGGGTACTCACCACAGTTCAGCAGATTGAATGGCAATATGCTCCACTTATTATTATTATTTTCTCTTAAAAACATTTCCTGAGGGAATTGCTTCAACTTCTCTTATCTCAGAACACTGGTGGGACACAATGCATATACACTAGACCCCTGTGGACTACAGAAAGTAGAAGATGTTTTGATCTAGCCCCTCTTCCCAACCCAGTACACAGCAATAGGCACAAACAAAACAAAAGTAGTAATTAAAACAGTGTGGTATTGGAATGAAGATGGGCACACAGATAAACAGAACAGAAATGTTTCACCTGTGTTTCCAACTATATATTTTATTTCATGTCTAATATCCATATCTTTAATCCTTTTAAAGTTAATTTATGTGTATGGTGATAAGTGAAAATCTAGTTTCATTTTTCTATATATGGCTGTCCAGATTTCTCAACACCATTTAAATGGTTTTGACAACTTTGTCAGTTATTAGGTTTCTATATATGTGTAAGTTTATTTTCCAGCTCAGTTAGGTCCCAGAGAGAGGGGAAGAAAAGGGAGAGAGATATGTGGATGTGGTAATAGGCTTATGTGTAGCTTCGGGAGGGGGGAATAGAGGATTGGACGAGGAAGAAAAAGAGGGCAATTATGTACAAATATAGACAGATAATTGTAGAGATGACAGTTAACTCATGTCTACAACCTTGGGAGAACTGCAGTGGTTTGCAGTGAAGGGACTTGGGGTTCAGGACTCTGGTGAGGGGAATGGTGGGGAATTATACCCCTATTGACATGTAATTTTGTAAATCAGTATTGAATCACTAATAAAAATAAGTAATACAGCTCAATGATAAAAAAAAATCTAATTCAATAACAAAGATGTACAGAAGACCTGGATAAACAGTTTTCAAAATAATACATACAGATGGCCCTCAGTCATGAGAAAAAGTTCCACATCACTTATCATAAGAGAAATGCAAATTGAAACCACCCTGAGATTCTATCTCATGTCTGTGAGAATGGCCTACATCAACAAAACAGAAAATGAAAAATTTTTGGCTAGGATGTGGAGAAAAAGAAACTCTATTATACTATTGGTGAGAATGCTAACTGGTGCTGCCTTTATGGGAAACAATGTGGAGAGTCTTGAAACAAAATAATATGGAAATAACCTTATAATCCAGAAATACTTTGTACATATAGCCAACAGACAAGAAAATACTAACTCAAAGGGATATATTAATGCCTATTCATGGCTGCATTATGCACAACAGCCAATGTATGGAAGCAACACAAATGATAAAGAAATTACGGAATATATATTAAATGGAATACTACACTGCAATTAAAAAGATGATATTGTACTCTTTGGAACAAAATAGATGGAACTAGAGATTATTATAGTTAGTGATTCTTTGATAATGAATTATATGCTAGTTATATATGTGTGTTTAATAAACTTTGTTATGCATAATAAATAATATCTTTAGACAATAACTCAAGTTTAGGTAATTGTTTTCTAGCAATCCCATGAATTATGTTTAGACAAACAAGTATGTACTACTTGAAGAAATTACAAGTAAATGAATAAAACAAGTAGCCAAGACTAGTATATATAATAATTTAGTGTTAGATAAATGTAGAATCAAAATTTTAATGGGGAAAAGGAAAATATTCAATAAATAGTGCATGATAGATCATTATTTTGAAAAAAAAAAAGGCTTAATTGAACAAAAATTTTTGATGGCTTAAAGAGTGAAATATTAAAAGCTAACCTCAAATAAATGAGAATGAAATGTACCCAATATTGATCAAGTCTCCATATTTTAAATTACCTTTTAAAAATAACTAAAATGAGGGTTGGGCGGTAGCACAGCAGGTTAAGCGCACATGATGGGAAGCGCCAGAATTGGCATATGGATCCAGATTGGAGCCCCCTTATCCCTACCTTTGGTGGATGGGGGTGTCATTTCACAAGCAGTGAAGCAGGTCTGCAGGTGTCTATCTTTCTCTCCCCCTCTGTCTTCGCCTCCTCTCTTGATTTCTCTCTGTCCTATCCAACAACAATGACACCAATAACAACAACAATAATAACCACAACAACAATAAAACAATAAGGGCAACAAAATGGAAAAAAATAGCCTCCAGGAGCAGTGGATTGCTGATGCAGGCACAGAGCCCCAGCAATAACCTTGGAGGCAAAAAGGAAAAAAAAATAAATAACCAAAGTAAGAATTGAAGCAGAAAAGAGAAGTAAAATTCATCTTAGAATAGATTATTTTTCTATGTCAAAAAAATACTATAAACATCTTCAAAGGAAAAAACAAATCGGAAATTATTATTTGACACAAAATACATTTTCTCAATATATAATATCTTTAGCATATAAAGAAAAAAGTAATAACAGTCTTAATACGGTTATGCAAACATGCCAAAGGCTATAATAATTTAGAAAGAGAAAAAACACAAAGGACCTTACTAAATTTATTAAAAATATGATTAACTTCAACTGCACTTAGGATATAAGCTACCAAATTTTACTAAGAAAAATTTAATACAATGATAGGTGAGGTATCCTTGCATGTATTTTAAGGAATCATGAAATTGTACCCGAGACAACAACCTACCTTACAAAACATTTCCCCAGATTAAAAAAAAAATTAAATGTTCCTCAGAGATAAAACAAACAAACAAACAAAAAAAAACCCTGACCCACCCAGGCAACCCTTAGGCACTGTAACCTCAACAAACATGTCTCTGTTACAATCACAGCTCCAGAGATGAGCCATTAAGTCATACTACCAAGCTCTGCTCAATTTACAGGACTATGAGCAAGTGAATGGTGGCTGTTTGAAAATGCTCTGGGGACCAGAGAAGTAGCCCTAAGTTTGATCCTTTTAGCACATCAAAAAACGACAGAACAAAGTTCTGATCTCTTTTTTCCTCTTTGTTCTTCAATAATATTTAGTAATATTTACTTTTTTTTCCTGCCTGAGGCTCCCATTTTGATCCCTGATGCTACTCATCTCATAGTAGTACTATGGTCTCTCTCTCTCTCTCTCTCTCTCTCTCCCTCCCTCCCTCCCTCTCAAATGAAACTCTTTATTTCATATTAAATGCAATATTATAATATTTTCATTTGTGTTGATTTCTAGGAGCACATTCATTACTCATTAGATAAGGAGCAGCAATATGAACCAACATAAGTATGTACTTACAGCAACACCTCCCTTCAAGCAGTAAATTGGTTTTTATAAACTATGACCAAACTCGAGTAAAAGGATATATCATAATACTCATCTGGCTATAGGCCAGTGAATACAAACAAGAATTGCTTTCCTACAGCATAATTCTGGACACACACACACACACACACACAATTTCTAAATAAAGATTCAAAATACTTCTATGTTAAACAACAATGTGTAATCATTAATTTATTCTTCGTCCTTCTCAAATCCAACTATCTCAGTTCAGGTATACAAATGGCTGGAAACTAATAATGGATTAGCCACCTCTCCATCACAGAACACAAACACACACACACACACACACACACACACCTCACTGACTCATACTGGAGCAAAAGTGAGTTATCACTGAATAGAGAGTTATCTTTGCAATAAGAGAGGAAATTGGAGTACCTAGAGAAAAATCCAAAAAAATACAGGAATTATGCAAACTTCCCATTGACAATGGCCTGGTCAGTATTTTTTTTTCTCCTTAAGAAATGACCTTGAATGAAATGATATTAATCAAGGATCTGCTTCATAGTTAGATTTAATAATTATTTTTCTAGAAATTTACCCATGGAAATAATCAGAGATTTGTCCAAAGATTTATGTAGAAAGATTTACACTGATGTTTAATTATTTAGAAAGGTTATCCACAAATATTTAATTAACTTTTTGTGTACCCTGAGACTTACAGCTTTACACAACATAATAGGTAATTAGTCCCACTACAGAATATATTCTACTTAACATTTTGCATGCTGACATGACCCAGTACATAGGTACTTAAAAAGAGAGAGATTTAAAATCATCTTTTCTCCCAAACTTTCTTTTTAAATATTCCTACTCACCTATCAAATTTTCACTGAATATCTACTAAGCAGAAGGAATACAATAAAAATAAACCTATATTCTAAAATAGATCTACTTTCTTTTTTAAAATATTTATTTATTTTCTTTTTGTTGCCCTTGTTTTTATTGTTGTAGTTATTATTATTGTTGATGTTGTTGTTGTTGGATAGGATAGAGAGAAATGGAGAGAGAAGGGGAAGACAGAGGGGGAGAGAAAGATAGACACCTGTAGACCTGTTTCACAGTCTGTGAAGCGACTCCCCTGCAGGTGGGGAGCCTGGTTCGAACCGTGATCCTTATGCTGGTCCTTGTGTTTTACGCCACAAGCACTTTACCCGCAGCGCTACCACCCAACTCCCCTAGATCTACTTTCATGAAATTTATAGTGTAATAAAGAATAAAAGTCACAAAAATAAATCCTTAAGTAATTACTATTTTTATATAAAGACAAATTAACTAAAGGAAATATAGTCCTTGAGATCACATAATGAGTCTGACGTCAAATGCTGGGATATGGGGAGTTTTCTGTAAACGTTTAAAAGGGGGAGTGGCAAACAGTGGTACACCTGGTTGAGTGCACACATTACCAGTACCATGCACAAGGTCCTGGGTTGGAGCTGCTCCCCACCAGCACAGGGAAAGTTTCACAAGTGAAGCAGATCTGGAGGTGTCTTTCACTCTCCCACTCTATTTTTCCCTCCCATTTCAATTTCTCTCTGTCCTATTAATTAAATAAAATAGAATGGGGGGAAATGGTGGGAAAGGGTTGATTTGGAGTGCCAGCACTAAGCCCGAATGATAACCCTGGTGACAAATACATATATATTTTAAATATGAATCTAGCTCAAATAAAAGAAAGGAGGGAGAAAGAAAATAGTATTCCAAAGAGAAAAAATGACCAGTAGAAATGCCCTTTGGAAGGAACTAGTGTGGTACATTCCCACTGATAGAACATGATCATAGAAAATGAGGAAATATGAAAGGAATCTTTAGAATGGGGTAGACATCAGATAAGGCAGTCTTGCTTATTAAACTAAAGGTTTGGGTTTTAATTCTCAGAGTACTAACTGTTGGCAATATGTGATTCATTATGACTGTTAACTGTAAGAGCCAATAAACAAAAAGAAAGGTGGGGCCACGTGGGCTTAATTAATAGACATCATTTTAGCATTAGCATAGTACAAAACAATGTGAGAAGAAAAGACTGTAATAATGTGAGATCTGGAAACTACTTAAGACGTGATTTGGGAAGCAGAGCTCTCTTGGAAGGCACACAATTGGGAAGCTGATTGCAGAATAATGGATGGTTAAAGATTTAAGACAAAATCTAATTCATGCTACATGGCTGCTGTTAGGTCTTTTTCTTTTTTCCTCTTTCACCTATTCTCAGTGTAATATAGTTTTTGTTGCTGTTTGTTTTTATATTATTTATTTTCCCTTTTGTTGCTCTTGTTTTTTATTGTTGATGATGTCATTGTTAGGACAGAGAGAAATGGAGAGAGGAGGGGAAGACAAAGAGAAGGAGAGAAAGATAGATACCTGCAGACCTGCTTCACCGCCTGTGAAGCCTGTGAAGCGACTCCCCTGCAGGTGGAGAGCCGGTGACTAGAACAGGGATTCTTAAGCCTGTTCTTGTGCTTTGCACCACCGCGTTCAACCCTCTGCGCTACCGTCCGACTCCCGTAATATAGTTTTATTTATTGGCCCTAAAACCTGAATGTCAAGCCATTACTATGGCTTCAAGGAACCTAATAAAATTGTCATTTTTACAATTCAAGCCACTGTAGCTTTTTTAAAAATAATAAATATCTTATAATCTTGATTGAGGCGCCAGGTGATGGCGCACCTGGTTGAGCGCATATGTTACAGTGCGCAAGGACCTAGGATCGTGCCCCCAGCCCCCAACTGCAGGGGCAAAGCTTTGCAAGTAGTGAAGCAGTGTTGCTGGTGTCTGTCTCTCACCCTCTCTATCCCTCCCTTCCCTCATGATTTTCTGACTGTCTTTATCCAATATATATATATATATATCTTGATTGAGTTTTTAGTAGACCTTTCTGGAGGGGGTCACACTTGGAGATTATGATATCTTTGGCTGAGTTGGTAACCATCATTTTATTTTATTTACCATAAACAAAATACTTTGAAAAAATTTTTGAATGTAAGGGCAGGGGTAGATAGCATAATGGTTATGCAAAGAGACTCTCATGACTGAAGCTCCGAAGTCCCAGGCTCAATTCCCCACCATAAGCCAGAGCTGAGCAGTGCTCTGGTGTTTCTCTGTGTGTCTTTCTCTCTCTGTATCTCTCTCAATAATGAAAAAAGTAAATAAAATACTTTAAAAAATTAAAAAAAAAGATTTTTGAAAGTAATATCAGGAAGGCTTTTAGGTGGTTTGTAGAGGAAGTATAAAGGAGAGGGAACCTACTTACATTTCCTACTTGAACAACAGACTGGAAACTGGTGGCATTTATGTGAGAATTACGGCAATGTATCAAGCTGAGGAAAAATCCTATGTTCAGTCCTCCTCATTATGGTGAGACAAAAAGTTTTGATTTCATATAATTGCATGTATGTATGGACTAAATATCCAAACTATCTGTTGTATGTCTTATAACTGTAACTTAAGATATAAACTTGAATGAAACTAAGAATAAATTATGTATGAAGTATGAAGTGGGAGAAAAAGGAGACCTAAGGGAAGAGTGTGAATTCTTAATTTGGGGAAAGCAGATGAGCCTACAAAATATAAAGAAAAAGAGTAACCAGAAAAACTTAAAGGTCTTACCCATATCTGTTGTTTGTAGCATCATTGAATTTATGAACTTTTTTAAAAAGAGCTGTTTCATTGGACCAATTGGACCAAAATAATTTGATATGAATTGATGAAAGAACAGGAAGTAAATAATTTAAAATGGTGAATATGAACAACTCTTTCAAAAAATTACCTTTTGTGTCAACAGTTTTTGTTGTGATGACAGATATTATCAATATCTCAGTAGCTTGTGACAATACAATGATGTTTCAATGGTCCAACTCTGTTTCTGCCAGATTTTTTTGCTGGGTTTCATTGAAACACACATATTTTTCCATTCCGGAATCCAAGCTGAAGATATTCTGTAATTGCTAGTAGAGAAGAGGAGCAAACTGAAGCAAAACTATTTCATAGCATTCAAAACTTCGGCTGAGACAGGATGGATGGCTGAGCCCAAAGTAAATGAAACAAATATATATACTCCTCTCTCAAGAGTTACAACAGATGTATCATAACAATAGTGAGAGGTAGATAATCCTATGACAAAGCAATTGGAAAGAATGCCCCAATCTGTCACAATTGTGGAAAAATAAAAATGAAGAAGAGGTAAAGCATACCTAAAGAGAAGTAAGTGGCTAGAGAAACTATTTGTTTATAATCTAGGAAAGGTTGAGCAGTCCTAATGGTGGAGCAGTGGATAAAACATTGGATTCTCAAGCATGAGGTCTTAAGTTCAGTCCCCAGCAGCACATGTATCAGAGTGATATCTGGTTCTTTCTCTCTCTTCTCATATCTTTCTCATAAATAAATAAATATATATATATATATTTTTAAAAAGATTGAATGTGATTAATGTCTGTTGGTATGTTTCTAATTCTACTTCTAAAAACCCCTTCTGTTTCATTTGGTTTAATTCCCCCCTGCTTAACACTGCATTCTATTTACATAACCACTGTATTCTATTTACATAACCACTGCCATCTATTTACATAAATCACTTTTACATTTACATAAAGCACCACCTTCCCTCCAGGGCATTGGTGGTTTAGTGGTAGAATTCTCACCTGCTCCACCCCCTCTCCTTGTCACACCCTGATCCTCTCCTTGTCACACCCTGATTTTCACCAGTCACTTTTCTCTCCACCCTCTCTGCATCACATCCTGTTCACACCATACTTGGGAAGTATATATAAAGACAACATTGTTCGTTTTAGTTAGTTGTTAGTTTAGTCTAGCTTGGTATAGATTGCGCTGTGTCCTGCATGAATAAAGAGATACTGCGTACAGCTCAACCATAAGTCCCTGGTCATCTGTCTCCCATCAGTGAAGCTCAGCCCGACAAATGTCATTAAGAAGTGTCCACTTCAGAGGAAACAAATAATTTGCTGCAGACAGATGCCATATCTGACAGCACAGCTTTCTTAAGATTAGTAGTTACAGATTTATAAAGTATGTATCTAACCTTAAATATACAATCAGTACTTCAATGCATATCAGTTAATTTATGCATGTGTATACATATATGTGTGTGCCTGAATTATGGCGGTGAGAGAAGTAGAGTATAGCTCTTCTCCTAAAAGTACATATTGATTTATTTTCTTTTTAAATTGAAGTATACATGCATATCCATTTATCTCAGTTTTAGTCATTTCATTGTCAAACTTTAGATTGTTTAAAGCTTCATTAAGTTTTATAGCCAGTGCTACATATATCTTTACTAAAGACATTCATAAATGAAAAAATTGGAGAAATCAACTTCAAGACATTATAAGATTGCTTAATTAAATGTCTATAAATTATTTAGTGAAATATACACACGTTTTAAGTCATTTTATACAAAATCAGATAATGACATATATTGCAGAACACCAAGCACTTTCATACACACACACGCCCTTCAGTATGTACATAAATCGGCACCACTTTATTACTGTACATTATTTATTACTTATGTGACAGGACAGAGAGAAATTGTGAGAGAAGTGAGGAGAGTGGGAAAGAGAGACAGAAAGACACAGAATACTTCACTGCTCATGAAGCTCCCCTGGGGCTTGGACCAGTGCCTTTTATCATAGTAACATCTGTACTCAATTACAGCACCACCCAGCCCCACAAAAGGCACTTCTATTCAGGTTTTTTCCTTCTCTCTCTAAGTAGAGTGTTCTTGTTAGGCCTTTCGTAAGTCAAACTGGTAAGAAGTGAGGAATAAATTATCACCAATTCATATGGAAAAATATTTTAGCATTCAAAGTCTCCCCAGATAACCTATCAAATCATACCAAAAAGTACATAAAGCTATATTATGTAGAATAGCAAAAACCTGGAAATATCCTATATGCCAAACAGAAATAATCAAGTAAAATTCAATGATAATATAAGAAAAATGGAACAAAACTCATACAAAATTTTAAAGTGACTTTGAAAAGACTCATGGACAATTTCACCACTCTAGAACACTTTTTCATTGAAAACCGGTGGGAGGGGGGACCATTACACAGGAGCTTACTCCTATGCCAGCACCTCCCCTGTGCTGCCCAAGTTCAAACCTATGTCACACACATGACATCATCTACTCACTGAGATATTTCTCTGGGCCCAAAACTAGTGATTTTAAAAATAGCTTCAAAATACTAAAATAATAGTAATAATAATAATAAATATGACTCTAAGATTTTGTATGGAAATGAATATGATAAAATAATAGATAGCAAGACTTCTGGAGGCAGACTATGGAGTAACAGCAAATTCACTTTCTCTAGCCCCAGACAACTAGAAAAAGTAACAGAAATCACTTGAAAAATAAACAAAATATGACCAAGTTATCTTTAGAAACTCACTAAGCCACAAGTGAGCACTGCTATGTGTGGCTCATAGAAAAGGGATGAGGGAGAGATTCTCAGGACTAAAAAAACTATACTCAGTGCCAGCTAGCACCAAATTGGAAGATTAACAGCTAAGGTGCACCATCTCCAGGTCAGAGTTAAAGCAACAACAATTGTTAGGGGGAAAAAATCACCTTAAAACTCACCAGTTGTGACTTCTTAAGTTTCCAATACTGTTCCACCCACAGTGGCTGGAACAACAGCAGGGAGACTTTATGTTGACATCAAAGACCCTAAATAGACCTGGTGGCTCAGGATAAAATCTCCCCTCACCCACTTTAAGTAATTCATTTAACCACAAGTGGTTATATATGAACCTGATCAGGATAAGCAAAAAGGTCTCAAAACTTAAAAAGCTCTGCTCACTGGAAACTGGTACCATTTTAGTACCTAAAAAACAAAGCACATGGTGAAAAAAAAGGAAGGCAGGGAATTTGGGGGGGAGCCATAAATTTGATTTTCCTTTCAACAATAAGGAGAAAGAAACTCTCCAAGGCGTAATTCCCCCAGAGGCAAGAACACTTCTGAGAATAAAAGAAAAATATGGAAGTTTTATGTTCCCCAACTTCAGTTTATATTTCAAAGCAATAGTAGTCAAAACAGCATGGTACTGGAATAAAATTAGATATTTAGATTAAGGGAGCAGAATCAAATGCCCAGAAATGGGCCTATACATATACAACTTCCTAATATATGACAAAGGGGGCAAAACCATTCAATGTAGTAAGGAAGTTATCTTCAACAAATGACGCCAGGAAAACTGGACAGCCACATGTAGAAAAGTGAAAAAAAAAAATCACCTACCACATACCACCATACATGAAGGTCAAATCAAAATGGACTAAAGATCTAGATATTAGAATAGAAACTCTAAAATTTATAGAAGAAAATGCTGGTTACCTTCACATCAAATATGTATTTTGAATCTCAACCCTGTAGGCACGGGAAATGAAAACATGAGTAAATGAATGAGGTTATATGAAACTAAAGAGCTTCTCCACATCAAAAGGAAACTACACAAGGACAAGCAGACACCTAAGTAAATGGGAGAAAATATTTGCATATCACACATCTGACAAGCAACTGATACCAAACATCTGCACAGAATCTACAAATCCCAATTAAAAAGTGGGCCAAAGAACCAAGCAGTTTTCTGAGGAAGAGATACACATGGCCCACTGACACATGAAGAAGTGTTCCACTTTATTTATCACTAGTGAAAAGCAAAATAAAGCTATACTGAGATACCATCTCATACCAAAAAGAACGGCTTACATCAGCAAACCAGGAAATGACAGGTGTTGGAGTAGTTGCAGAGAAAAAGGAACTCTGCTACATTGTTTGTGGGAATGAAAATTGGCATAGGTCCTTTGGAAGACTGTATAGACAGTGCTTAAACAAATAAAAAATGAAATTATCTTATGATCCAGCAATATCACTGTGGGTATTTACCCAGTGGATATTCAAACTACTTAAAAGAGAAATATGCACCACTATGTTCATAAATACATTATTTACAATAGCCAAGGAGTGGAAACAGCCTAAATGCCCATTAACTGATGACTGGACAAAGAAGTTATGGGATTTATATTTCAGGAAACACTACTCTGCAATAAAAAAATATGACATTGTGTCCTTTGGGGCAAAATGGATGGAACTGTAGGTAGTTATACTTAGCAAAATAAGTAAATAGATAAAAGACAACTGCTAGATAGTTTGATTCATACGTGGAATCTAGACATCTGATTCTCATGAACTTACCAAAGAAAACAAACAAACAGGAGTCGGGCGGTAGCGTAAGGGTTAAGCACAGGTGGTGCAAAGTGCAAGGACCATGTAAAGATCCCACTTCCAGCCCCCGGTTCCCCACCTGCACGGGAGTCACTTCACAGGCGGTGAAGCAGGTCTACAGATGTCTCTCTTTCTCTGTCTTCCCCTCCTCTTTCCATTTCTCTCTGTCCTACCCAACAATGACAACATCAATAGCAACAATAATAACTACAACAATAAAACAACAAGGACAACAAAATAGAATAAATATCTTTAAAAAGAAAACAGAAGCAAGTAAAATGTAAGACTGATGACAACTATGGTAACTATCTTTGGATGGTGGGAGGGTGGGAGGGGACCCAGAACTTTGGGGTGGCTATTATGTCAATTATCTATTGTAATCTTATAATCTCATAACATAATAACAAACATTTTTAATAACTGCAAGAATATAAATTTTAGGCAGTTTAATTTTTTTCAATCATCTGCAGTAAAAGTGTATTAACTTTAGGGGTTACATTCAAATTTTTCCCAAATGTACAACTTTTAAAAGAAAAAAAAATATTTATTTTGTATACTTCACTGATTTTCAAAGAAAGAGGAAAATTAATTTAAGAGGAATATATTAAAGCCTCCTCTTAACAAAATAACCTCAGGAATAATTAATTTGCTGCCTTCCATCTCTTATTCAGTAATGTAGTCACTGGATGGTGTATTATATGTTACGCAGCCTAAATATATCCATGGTCTCCAGTAGCTGCTTGAGGTGGACATAGCACAGCAACAAGCTTTTCTTGCAAAGGCCCAATCCACAGATCATCTTTATAAGCCAGACCAACATTGAGATTTTCCCACTTCCTGAATCCCTTCCAGTTAAAGAACCAGAAAAAATTAATCTCCTTGAGTCTCAGTTTCTTCAGTGACAAAGAATAGATTATAATCTAAGTCTCATGATACTAGGAGAAAAGCTTTTATCCAGGCAGCATACATTGGTACAGCTGTTTTGATTGTTACAGTACTGATATACTTTAGTACAAACCAGTAAATATCACAGCCCAAGGCTCTCCAGAGCTCCCCATGTCTTCCTACTCACACTTCTCCTTGATATTCTTACAACTAAAGAAAGAGATTGGCTCTAGGGCCCTGCTCTAATATGATTTCAGGGTGCCATTTGAATCACCTATTGTCAAAAGAATATTATTTCTGGCTGATTTGTGAATTAAATGAGTGAGCAGAATTACATGGATGAAACTATAATCTGCAGAGATTTGGAGTTTTTAAAAATATATACTGTGTTTCAAGTCTTTGGCCATACTACCCTGAACACAATCTTGTCTGATCTCAGTTATCTAAGCAGGGACAGGCCTGGTGAGTACTTGGATGGGGGACCACGTAGGGATACTAGTTGCTTTAGGCTTTAAAAATATAGACAATTATAATGACAATAACCTTACCCTTGTCACTAGGATATGTCTGCCCTATCAGACCAAGACATGTCCTCTAAGAAGGCAAGAAAGACTTGAGAGGATCAAAGAACACTAGATATTAGTGGGGCTTATATTCTAAAGTGAAGTCTCTTAAACTAATCTGTGCATGTTCTATTAGTCATAGCTCTGTCAGGGAGGTGGATTTTTCTCCTTAAGGGAAAAGACTAACAACAGACAGTGGACATTTGATGAATATAGTAAGGCTGCCCCCATGTAGATACCAGACCCAAGGATGTGCTGAGAGAGAAACTCAAGATCTTGTTATTAATGGACAGACACCTGCATTCACTGCCTTCCCTGAACTCCTATATCCACTCATAAAAGCACAGTGTATATTTACCTCAGGCCAAAATGTTGTCTCTTGCCTCTGGCCTTCTTCTCCCTCTGAGGAGTAATAACTTTCTACCTACTATTTTCCTCATTGTCTTTCCTGTGACACCTTACCAATCAGTATCTATCAATACCTTATCAAACTGTACAACCCAAGAGAAACTCTCTTGGCCTATTGGCTTACCAAACCAGAGGAATATATATACAAGTACTCATTCATCACACCTAGTTATGTATATTATCACCAGAAATGACCTCTTTAAACCTTGTTACATGCCTATGAAGACCAAAACTAGTTTATTTACAATAAGAATTGTTTATCTAAAGAAAAATTCTTGACAATTTTAAAATGTTTTTCTCTTTTTAAAACATTTTATAAGTGACTTAATAAATAACAGAGTTATTTAATAATAATAAACAGAGTTGTGTAATTCTGCACCATTCCCAAGACCAGAATTCCATATCACCAATCCCTCCATTGGAAGCTACAGTAGTTCTCCCAAGATTGCAGATATGGGTTGACTATTATTTCTAAGTATCTGTTTATATTTTTATATATTTGCCCTTTTTCCCCTATGGTACTGCCTTCTCTTCCCTTCCAAGTCATACCTGCACATATTACTACTTCTGAATGTCCTTCCTCTTTTCCTCTTCTCTCTCTAGGTCCTGATGGAATTAGAGTTTATAATCCTCTGGTCATCTTTCTGTATCATTTTTCCCCCTCTGGGAGTATGAACCAAAATTCTTTATGGGGTACAGAAGGTGGCAGAACTTACTTCTGTAATTTCTTTTCCACTAGACATGTGTACTGGCAGGTCTATCCATATCTCCAGCCTGTTTCTATCATTCTCTAGTGGAGTAGGGCTCTGGAATGGTGAGATTCCTGGACACACTGGTTAGGCTGTCTATTCAGGGACGTCAGAATGGAATTATGATAGCATCTGCAACTTGGTGGCTGAAAGAAAATAATACATAATGCAGGACAAAATTATTAATGAATAGGAACCAAAAAGTAGGAATAGAGAAGATAAAAATAGGGATTTTGAGGTGGGAAGAAGTGAGGAAGTCTATTTTAGGTATGTTCCTAAGGCCCATGTTTTGCTAACATGGAGGTGGGCTAAAAATATTGTCCGGGAGGATGTAGTTAGAGTTGAGAATACGGATAGGAAGTTGGATTATGGAAGAGAGTATCTCCTAAACCTGAAGAAAATCTATAAATAAAATTAACTGTTTACCCCATCCACCTGACCCAGGGCACAAATATATTTATATTTAGCAGAGGAGTCTAACCTTTGAATCTCTATTGGTCTGTTCATGGTCAAAGCTGAGAACTTTCTCTGCTGCAGTCATTTAAGGACCAGTGTTCCTTGAGTGGCAGGATAGGATGACCCAGCCTCCCTTTGGAGAGTGAAGCAGTCCCTACCATTGCTACTTTACACAGAGGACAAGTTCCTGGAGTGGCCCATAAAAGAGATTATGATGACATTCCTGATGGAAGTGACCAGTGATGGTGGAGAGAGGGATCAATTAGAAATCTAGGCCCATCATAGCTTTGTGGGAATTGTGTGGGAATCCAAGGATTTGAGGAGGCGGAGCCAAGATGACGACTTGGAGGCAGCTGCTGGCATGAGCTCCGACAATAACTGCTGGAGGGTAAGATACTGGGCTGTCAGCAGGACAGTGAATAAGGGGTCCTAAATGTGACACCAAGGAGGTGACTATAGCTCAGTTTGGGTTAGAAAACAGAGAAAAAAGAAAGGAAATTGTTTTATTATTTCTGAAGCGCACCCCTACCCCCAGGCCCATAACCAGACCCCAGGGGCTAGTGAGCACTGAGCTTTTTTCTGTACCAAGATTCCTGGATCACCATGGGTGTGATTCCAATTCTTTTCCTTTCTGATTCCTTTCTCTCTTTTATTTTCTCTTTCTAAGTGGCTCAAGCTCAATTTGAGTGACAAAATCTCTGACCAATCAGAGCCTCACCCCTGCCTGGGAAAGACTACCTGGAGGGTTTTTTTTTTTTTTTTTTTTTTTTTTTAACAATTGGCTGTCTTTGCTCAGGCTGCCTGAGCCAATTAGGAGCCATCCAAGCTGCAGAATGACAGTTAAGGTTTTTTACTCTGTTATATTTTACTATTACTATTAAATATACATGAGTCCCTTTCCCCCTATCCTTCAAGTTGACAAAAATTAACTTTTAGTGTATTTTCCCTTGATAGGTTACTAGGTGTCCTATCCATTGTGAGAGGAACTTGTTTCACTCTACCTCCTCTATTCACTCTCCCCCTTCTCACTCCTCCTAGCTAATTAAAAAAAAAATTAAAAAACTCTTTCCTTTCACTGCTCTTTTTTCTCTTTTTTTCCTCATTTTTTTCTTCTTTTCTTCCTCCTTCTGCTTTCTGAATTCACTGATACTCATTTGTGAATTATTTGGGGGAAGAAATATGACTCAGAGTGGACTCTGTGTGTGTGTCTCTTCTCTACTTCTCTTTCTCCTCTTGCTACCCCTAGAATTTACAGTGGACATTAGATTTGCATAATTGACTATTCTTGCTTTCCCTTTTTTCCTTTCTCTTTCTTTTTCATTTGGATTATGTTGCTATTTTTTCTTGGACTGGAGGTGTTGTTTGGCTAACTGGTATTGGTTAAACTGCTTCAATCCTTGCTTCAGTTACTATTGTAATTGGTGGTGACTGCATTTGTCACAAAGGTATTTAGTATAGCATGGCTTGTACTCAAAACACAACAACTAAAGAACAAAAGATCATAAAAATAAAAAAAAACATCAATAAAAAAATGGTTAAACCAAGAGAAAAATGAAACTGCTACTACAGTGAATGAAGACAGAATCCCAGAAGAAACTACAAATCAGTCAGAAGTAACCATAGATAAGAAAAGTGTGAAAGCAATAGTAAACCTAATAATGACAGAAATGAAGACAACTATGGAATAAAGGGCTAGCAGAATTAGGGAAACAACAAAAGAGACCCTCAAGGAAAATACTAGATACCTTGAGGTAATTAGAGAACTGAAAGCTGAAATAGCTGAACTAAAAGGTTGATTAGCAGAACAAGCTAATACTATAACTGAATTGAAGAAAGAAGCTGAGGGAAGGGAAAGCAGACTAACAGAAGCAGAAGATAGAATTTGCCAGACAGAGGATGAGCTAGAAAAAAACTAAGAAAAAGGTAAAAGAGCTCAAATAAAGATTGAGAGACACTGAAAACAATAACAGAGACATATGGGATGATCTCAAAAGAAGTAACATCCCTATAATTGGCCTGCCAGAGAAAGAAAGAAAGGAAGGGGAAGTAAACATTCTAGAGGAAATTATAGAAGAAAACTTTCCAGACCTGAACAACAGAAAGGACATTAAGATTCAAGAGGCCCAGAGAGCCGCAAACAGAATCAACCCAGACCTGAAGACACCAAGACACATCATAGTCACAATGAAAAGAAGTAAGGATAAAGAAAGGATCCAAAAGGCTGCAAGAGAAAAACAAAAAGTCACATACAGGGGAAAATCCATAAGACTATCAGCAGACTTCTCCACTCAAACTCTAAAAGCCAGAAAAGAATGGCAAGATATCTATCATCTATCTATCTATCTATCTATCTATCTATCTATCTATCTATATGTCTATCATCAATCCCTGAATGAAAAAGGGTTTCAACCAAGGATAATATATCCTGCTAGACTTTCATTCAAAATAGATGGAGGGATCAAAACCTTCTCAGACAGAAAGCAGTTAAAGGAGGCAACCATCATCAAGCCTGCCCTGAAAGAGGTTCTAAAAGACCTCTTGTAAACAAGAACATCACTATAGTACTTGCTATATTTCAGAGCAAATAAAAATTTGTTGAACAATGGCACTACAATACATTAAATCCATAATATCAATAAATGTCAATGGCTTAAACTCACCCATCAAAAGGCACAGAGTGGGAGGATGGATCAGAAGACATAACCCAACCATATGCTGCTTGCAAGAATCCCATCTGACACAACAAGATAAACACAGACTTAAAATGAAAGGATGGAAAACTATCATACAAGCTAATGGATCACAAAAAAAGGCAGGAACAGCCATTCTCATCTCTGACACAATAGATTTTAAATTAAATAAAGTAATAAAAGCTAGGCAAGGCAATTACATAATGATTAGAGGATCAGTCAACCAAGAAGACTTAACAATTATTAACATCTATGCACCCAATGAAGGACCATCTAAATACATCAAACACCTACTGAAAGAACTACAAAAATACATCAGTAGTAATACAATTATAGTGAGAGACTTTAACACCCCACTCTCACACTTAGACAGATCAACAAAGCAGAGAATCAACAAAGAAACAAGAGAATTAAGTGAAGAGATGGACAGACTAGACCTCTGGGAATCCAAGGATTCCCTAACTAGGGACCTAGATGATGAAGTGGTCTGGTATTGACCAAAAAGGCTATAATTAAGTAAGCCAGCATGATTTTATTTTTCAAGACACTATTCTTTTTTATTTTTTTAACCACTAGGGTTATTGCAGGGGCTTGGTGTTGGCACTACAGATCTACTGTTTTTAGTGGCCATTTTTTCCATTTTATTGAATAGGACAGAGAAATTGAGATATGAGGGAGAGAAAGAGAGGTAGAGAGAAAGATAGACACCTGCAAGGTAAAGTACAAGTATAGAGTGTTTCACTCATATGTGAAATATAGAGAATTAAACACAGGAACATGAAAACAAGCAAACAACAATAAAACAGTCAACCCATAACCAGGACTGGGGAAAAACTATAGTGGCTATCTAGGGTGGTGAGGTAAGGTGCACAGAAGGTGTGAAATTATATTCCTATTAATTTATAAACTTATAAGTCACTATTGACTGAATATGTCAGAGGTGATAAATAGATTTAATACTTCAAGCTCTCTAATTTCTGAGATCATAGCTTTGAGTATACATATTTTCTTTAGCATGAGTATTTAATGTCTCAGATCTGTAAGATAATCAAATTCTGATACTGGGCTTAAATTGTTTAAGCAGCTCTAAAATATATATAGTACCTAAGTAGCCTACAACCCTAAGCCAGATAGATCAAAATCATTTGGCCCTGTCAGTATCTAAAATGCTGTTATTAGTAGATGTTGTTGTGCATGGGACACGGAGAAGAGAGTGGGGGTCCGGAGCGAAGAGGAAACACAAATCTTTATTTTTGCTGGCACCTCAGAGTTGGGTGCTAGAGAGGCAGGTTGGGCCACGTGGAGGTAGCGAAAATGGCCACCTCACGCAGTAACCTTTCCTGCGTCCGAACACCGGAGTGAAGCGCTGGCAAGAGAGCGAGATGCGGAAGGAGTAGCTTTCGTGAGAATGGGAGGGGAGAGGAGTAACCAAAGCACTCCAAATATCACGGGGATATAGACAATGCCCTGAGGGCACAACATGGCTGAACAGGCACTCCGAGAATTTCCCAACTCTCATGGGAACTAGCAGTAGCCTGAGGGGACAACATGGCAGATGTGACTGCATCGGCACAATTTTCCAGCAAGTAGATATCTTTAAATGTCAAAAAGAGTAGTGAAGTCAAGTATATTATGGTAAGTCTTAACCATTGGATTTTCAAAGAAAAACAAGCTCCCAACTAACTTGTTTATAATAATAATTAACTTGTTGTTTTAAACTCTTTCTAAGAGTACAGTGAACTCTTCCCATTCTATTTAAGATTCATATTTCTCCTAGTCCTGGAACCTCTGGGGCTCTGCTTCTATTTCCTGATGTTTCTTCTCTATGATCCCTTACCCTGTATATTGCCTCTGTTGACCTCAACTGAATCAGGACTACCAGTGTCATCATACCCTGTTATGCTTCTACTGACTTGTTACTACAAATTGTTGCCAAAAACACCAAACCTGAGATGTCACTCTCCCAACAACTCTAATCTGATGAAATCTTTCCTAACACATAGGACTACCTAGTTCAATTTCAGATGGCACATTTTCTAACACAGTACAGATATTAAACACAGGCTAAGGCCTAGGGTACTAGATAAATGTATACATGTATCCACAAGCATGGGGCAATTATATACCTCAAAGTAAAAGTTCATACTCTGTGATTAGGCTTAGACCTAATAAGCCTGGTATTCTTGTATAAATTCTCTAATATATTTATTGCTTGGGCCTAAATAACCTCCTTTACTAACCCTAACTACCCTTCCTTCGATCACTCTATTTACACTGGAGTAAGTTGTAGTCTTCCACCTTTTTTTTTTAACCTCTTCTGACAGAACATCAGCATTATTGTTACTCCTTGATAAACTTCAGAAGGAAATATGTACAACTTGCTACAAGTTATACTGGCAAAAACTATATATCATATAAAGGAAGGGGCCATGCAATGACGCACCTGGTTAAGCACACATAGTATGAAGTGTAAGGACCTACGCAAGGATCCTGGTTCAAGCCCCTAGCTCCCCACCAGCAGAGGGGGGAGGACCACTTCACAAATAGTGAAGCATATCTGCAGGTGTCTATCTTTCTCTCTCCCTGTCAATCATCCCCTCCCCTCTCAGTTTCTCTCTGTCCTATACAATAAACTGGAAAAATAATGGCTGCCAGGAACAGTGGCTTCATTGTGCAGGCACTGAGTCCTAACAATAACCCTGGAAGCTAATAACCGAAATATGTAATGAGCTCACCAAATATGGCAACACATAAGCAAATGACTTAATTCCAAATTGGAGAGAGGATATGAACAGAATATTCACTATAGAAGAGATACAAAAGGCCAACAGATAATAAGAAAAAATTGTTCCAAGTCACTGAATGTCAGAGAAATGCAAATAAAGACAACAATGAGATGCCACCTCACTCTTGTGAGAATGTCATACTTCAGAAATGACAGCAATAACAAATGCTGGAGAGTTTGTGGGGACAAAGGAACCCTCCTGCACTGCTAGTAGGAATGTAAACTGCCCTAAGCCCTATAGAGAGCAGTCTAGAAATCTTCCTCACAAGGCTAGAAATGAACATTCTTTATGACCCAGTAAATCTTCTCCAAGGGTTATATCTTAAGGAGTCAAACACACCCATCCAAAAAGATATGTGTATACCTACGTTCATAGCAGCACAATTAGTAATAGCCAAAACCCAGAAACAACCCAGGTTTCCAACAACAGATGAGTGGCTGAGAAATTTGTGGTATATAAACCCTGGAAGCAAAAAAAAAAAAAAATCAAGTAAAGGACAATTATTGTCCCTATGACAACCTTTGTTAGAAAAATCAAACAAGTAAATGCAAAAAAAAAAAAAATTAAGGGAGTCGGGAGTGCAGCGGGTTAAGCGCAGGTGGCGCAAAGCACAAGGACCGGCATAAGGATCCCGGTTCGAACCCCGGCTCCCCACCTGCAGGGGAGTTGCTTCACAGGCGGTGAAGCAGGTCTGCAGGTGTCTATCTTTCTCTCCTCCTCTCTGTCTTCCCCTCCTCTCTCCATTTCTCTCTGTCCTATCCAACAACGACAACAACAATAATAACTACAACAATAAAACAACAAGGGCAACAAAAGGGAATAAATAAATAAAATAAATATTAAAATATATATATATATTTTTTAAATTTAGGTTAAGACTCCACTAAAATCCTACATCTATTTCTTCCTAACTTGATGCCAGATCTCATAAACCTACTATTGGTTTGAATACAACAAATGACACTCACGCTTTAACAACTAGGAGAAAGTCTAAACTTGTCAGATAAAATAGTGACTACAAAAGCTGGATCCAGGCAAGAGACTGTCTCACTAAATGATGGCCTTTTTGGCCACTATCAGGCCACCCCCTCACCTGGGGTCTAGACAGGGAATCTTTGGATTTCTTTGGTAATATGGGCCAGATCTCTGATAGATCCCTTTCTCTACCACCACTGGTCACACACACGGGGAATGTCTTTATAAGCCCTTTTGTGAGCTCCTTCATGACCATACATACCCTCACTATAAAATAGCATTGGTAAGCATTGCCCCATTCTCCAAAGGTAAGCTGGGTCATCCTATAATGCCACTTGAGGAAGACTCATTCTGAAATGAATACAGCTAGAATGTTCCCTGCTGTGCCTATGAACTGTGAACTTAGTTTGACAGAGACTTAGAAGTTGCACAGGCTCCTGTGCTAAATACCCATATATATGAGCCCCAGGTTAGATCATTGTGGTAAACAATTAATTACATTTATATATCTTCTTCAAGTTTATGAGAAACTCTATGCCCTAATCCTGCTTTCTAGTTCTACTCCAACTCTGACACTATCTTCTCAGGCAATATTTCTAGTCCACCCCCATATTAGATATCAAACTCAAGCAAAGCTTATTAAGATACAGGCTCCTTTCATATTTGACAAATATTACATTGAGAAAGAAGGGACTCTTCAACAAATTGTGTTGGGAAAATTGGGTTGAAGCATGCAGAAGAATGAAACTGAACCACTATATATTATACCAGACATGAAAGTAAATTCCAAATGAATCAAGGACTTGGATATTGGGCAGAAACTTAGAGGAAAATATCAACATCACTTTTTTTCCATCTAAATTTTAAAGGCATTTTCACTGATACAAATCCAATTGCACGGAAGACTAAAACAAAAACAAACAAATAGGACTACATCAAACTAAAAAGCTTCTTCACAGCAAAGGAAACCACCAACAAAGAGCCCTGTTACAGAATGGGAGGAAATCTTACATACCATATATCAGATAATAATATATATATATCAACAAACTCAGCAACAAAACTGACCTCATCCAAAAATGGGAGGAGGATATGAACAGAATATTCACCATAGAAGAGATCCCAAAAGGTCAACAAACATGAAAAAATGATCCAAGTCATTTATTGTCAGGAATGTAAATAAAGGCAACAGTGAGATACCACTTCACTCCTGTGAGTATGTCACACATCAGAAAAGGTAGCAACAACAAATGCCAGAGACTGCTGGTGGGAATGTCAATTGGCCCAACCCCTGTAGAAAGCAGTCTGGAGAACTCTCAGAAAGTTAGAAGTGGACCTACCCTATGACCCTGCAATTCCTCTTCTGGGGATATATCCGAAGGAACCAAATGCACCCACCCAAAAAGATCTGTGTATTTCTAGTTCATAGCAGCACAATTTGTAATAGCCAAAATCAAGAAGCAACCTAGGTTTAACAACAGATGAATGACTGAACAAGTTATATACACAATGAATATTACTCAGCTTAAAAATAATAAACCCATCTTCTACACTGCATCATGGATGGAGCTTGAAGGAATCATGTTAAGTGAGATGAGCCAGAAAGAGAAGCATGAATATGGAATCATCTCATCATATATAGAAACTAAAAATTAATAACAGAACGACTGGGTTTGGTGTATTTCACCAGAATAAAGGACCCTGATGGGTGGGGGGAGTGTTCAGGTCCTGAAACATGATGGTGGAGGAGGACCTAGGTGGAACACTGTTATTTGGTTGGGGTAAGAGTTATACTAATGATAAAGCAGTAAAAAATTTTTGTTCTCACAAGTTGGACTTCATATTAAAAATATGACAGCCTTAACACTTAAAAGTTCCACTTATTCTCAATCCCTATCAGACTGAGGGAAGAGGGAGAAAAAAGTCAAATTATTGTGTCTGTGACTTTGCTTTTATTTGGGTTTTAATTTGAACCTCTTATACTGATTTGGAAAGCTAATATTAAAAAGGTTTCAGTCCCATTGAAGATGATTTCATGAACATCATCTGTTTATTTTTTTCTTCAGGATCAAAACCTCATAACTACACTTTAGATGAGAGCAACTTGCACTTTTCACAGGTGTTCCTATCTGTGACAAAGAACAGATAAAGTTTCCAAAAAAAAAACTCATCTGCTAGCTTTTTTTTGATGACTTCTATTTCAAGGTCTTCTCTCTAATTAGCCTCCCCAAATGGACTGTTTAATGCATAACTAATCTTAAACTTGCTCTTTTCTCTATCTGGAGAGAAAATTGCATTTCATTTTATTGAGCTATGGTGCTTATGTTGCACATTTATCAACTAGTGATATTTGAGAATTCTAGATGTCAGCGGCTCAGAGTTTCCTCATTGGCAAAATTAGATTGGTAATTACTAATGGTGGATACATAAACTCTCTTTAATATGCAGTCTAATCAAAATTGTTCCAAATATTTAGCTTCTTAATTTTAATGTTTTCCAAACTATATTACTCTGATATGAATAAAAGGCATTCTTCATAGGGATAAGAGGGGAGCTAAGCTTTTATAACATTTATCCCATGGCCAAATAAATCATTGACTGCAATATAAAACAGTGTGTTGACTTTAAAGTCGTCTTAATTCTATATCTATATCAACTAAATATATTTTTATTATTTTCTTTTCAACAGTAAATAAATACTGAACAAAGTTTTTCTTTAGAAAAAAAAAAAGGTTGTCCTAGCTTTGTGTTGTTTTACCAAAGCCATTTTTTAAAGTTTGTGTTTGTTCTACTACTTCAAATAAACAGTCAGGAGAATGTAAGTACATACAAGCTGAAATACAACTGACAAATTGAGTGCACAACATGATTCCTTTCAATATTTCACAGCACATCTCTTTCAACAAATATCAACAGGCTCACTTGCCCCTACAAGCTGGTGGAATTCTCTCAAAAGGAACAGGAACCTGTGGATTACCTGGAGGATACATACTGAAGGAGGGGCCAAGAAAAGCTGAGTATTGCAAAGACTTCATACTGTCATTCATAACTCTTACATTTTTGTAGGAATATTGAATTAAATAAACAAACAGTGGGGGGATAGCACAATAGTTTTGCAAAAAGACTTTCAAACTTGCAACTTCAAAGTCCCAAGTTCAGTCCCCAGCCCCACCAGAAGCCAGAGCTAAGCAATCCTCCAGTAAAATAAACAAATAAAAAACATACTCAGAAGAGTGGGGTGGTCTAGTCATTTAACATACCTTATTAAATAAGTTAGTTTCAGGTTTGCAGGTGGGGAAATAACAAGGAACAATCAGGTTGGATGAATGGCATCTGGTCTTGTTTCTTGGGGTTAGTCGAATTTCCCACTTAGAAAATTGATACACTGGTATAAAACATTCATGTGTGAAACAGTAACAAATCAGTTCTTCCAGAACCTAACTAATGGATTGGTCCCACTTCCAAAAGTATTATGTCACTGAACTAAGAATGCAATTTGCAGACAACTGAGTTTACTGAGCTCATCACATCCATATAAACAATAATTTTAGGAGCATCATGGAGGTGGGATGTAGGAGAGAAATGAGTAGTGTATATCTACAAGCTAAAATCCTGGTAGTAACCCATCTTTTTACCCACTTTTCCATGCTGTGTGTAGAAATTGACTCTCCATTAATGAGCTGTCAACAAACATTCTGAGATACAATCTGGACTCTCACTAACTAGTGGAGTCATAACAACTAAGTAATTTTTTCTTCACCTCAGTTTTTTAGTCTGCTACATGAAGAGGTGGCTTAGGAGACATTTTTTTTTTTTAATTTTAAATACAGATCCTGGTCTCATTGCTAGAAATGTGTGGTAAAAGACAGAAATCTACACTTAAATACTCAAAATTATTTCAATGCAAATGATCAAGAGAAATATCAAAGTATAAGACCTCTAAGGTCTCTTGTAATTTAACTGTCTTCTATTTTTAACTACTAAAAATACTCATTGCATATTTATAGAATGCATGATGCCTTAACAAAAAGAAAATCTCAATTTACATATTGTATTTAAATTCATTTTTACTGAGTACTGGGATAAGATAACAAGAATCCCAATCATCCTAACACGTCACAGTATTCCACTGTCTGCACATAGTTGATTGGTTTTTTTCCTACTAGCATAGGATAACCAGATTGTTGAATTAAATTTTTCCATTAACCATACAAATCTATGATTCAGATTTTATTTTGTACATATCATTAGATCTACCATTAGGATTTGCCAAAAAATTCTGTGTTATTTGATTAAACATTCATTTATTCCCTCAGATGTCTATTGAGAAGTGCTTCATGAAAGTTAAAAAAAAGTGCTGGCAAAGGGCAGGCTGTGGTACACCTGGTTAAGCACACATACTACCAAGGACCCCAGTTCAAAAGAAGTGAAATAATGTTGCAGGTGTCTTATCCCTCCTCCCCCCTCTCCTCCCTCCGCCCCCCTCCTATTCCTTCCCCTCTCAATGTTTCTCTAGCCTATCAAATAAAAGAAAAATATATATATGGCTTATCACACCATCATACACCTCAGACCCCAGACAAGAGAAATTCCAAACTCTATGGCCTTTGATATCCATCTTCTCTCTGTCTCACCCTACTGGTTTAACCCCTATGTTTCTCTCAAATACCTTTGGATAATTAAGTTGCTTGTGTCATGGAGAATAATTGTCTTGTGTCACATCAGTTCCTGTCATACCAGCCCCCTACCATAGGGGTAAGCTGACCTTAAGAAACCTGTAATTTCTGACATGTTTGAAATATGTTCTTTGTCTGAATTCCTATTTAAACCCACGTTCTTCTGCCATTAAATGAGAGTGCCTCCATACTCCCCGGTTTCTCTTGTCTCTGTTTCGCATCGTCTCTTGAGCGAGCAAGGGAGAACCAGAAGGTTTGCCTTCCTGTTGGACATCACCCCACGGGAGTGCCAACATCCCAGTATTCTCTGTCCTATCCAACGACTACATCAATAACAACAACAATAATAACTACAACAATAATAAAAATGAGGGCAACGGATGGGGGTATAGCATAATGGTTATGCAAAAATACTTTCATGCCTGAGGCTCTCAAGTCCCAGATTCAATTACTCACACCGCCATAAGCCAGAGCTGCGCAGTGCTCTGGTAAAAAACAAAACAAAACAAAAAAAACAAGGGCAACTAAAAGGAAATAAATAATTTTTTTTAAAAAAATGATGTTATGTCAATTTGCCTGTTGTAAACTGGGAACAATGAGGATAATTTATGAGAATTTAACCATTACACCTCTAGCCGTAGCCAGTAAGTTATAGATACCAAATGTTGTTGAGTTTTCTGTACTTTTTGGATTTGTTGCAGATGCTATTATCACAGAAACATAGGAAATATAGTACTCTAGAGATCAATATCATTTTAGTGCAAACTTTTTTACAAAATTGGTACAATTTTTTTATAAAAAAAATTATGAGAATAAGTAAATTAGTATGAGATTAGTAGTACCCTTTCTTTCACAAATTTCCTTCAATCTAGCCCTCCAAAATTATTTCTCACAACTTTCTCTTTCACATAGCTAGCCAACCCATGGACCTTCAAATCCACTGATTGCATTTCTGTATCTTTGTTTTTACTCTTTAGCTTCCCAATGAAATGACCCTACTTCAAGGAGTAGTTCGTGAGTCCATGACAATTAAGGGAATGTTGAAAAATCTTACCTCATATCAATATGTCCATCACACAAGATAATCTTGTATTGATAAAAGAATGTAAATACCATATTCAGTTACATTCCTTTTACTAAAAAATGTGGCTGGGGAGGGGGATGTAATGTGGATTAAATCAGTATCTTACTTTGGGAAAAAAGAGATTATGTCAAATTTCTGTTTGCTATAATTTATCTATTCTTTCTAAAGGACTTCAGAGTGGGATCCTGCTACAAGGCTAAGCCTGGATTTAATGGAGCAATAAAATGAGGGACTAAACACAGTGGGAAGCAGGGAGAGCACAGTTGTTACCATAGTGATGAACTTCTAGTTCAGTCTGCAGGTTTGCCATGTGCTCTAGAGAGTGGGGAAAAAAAAATTTTCCTTCTAGACTGGTATAGCTGATGACAGATAGTTAAAGATGACCAATTAACTATGTAAGAAGTTTAATTGTATGTTTCGAAGTTTTTTAAAACACAAACTGAATCTTTTTAATATATAGGCTGTGTAATTGATATGCAGACTCTCTCAAAAGCCTAGACCAAGTAGATCAGAAGCAACTAATAGCACAGCTATATACAAGATACTGGGTACTGTACAGCAAACCATAACAAAAGGACTTTTCAAAGTTAACCCAATTACCAAATAATGTGATGATAACATTAACTATCGACTGTCTTTTTGAACCCTAAGACAGCAGGAACCTCACATCTCCATATAGAGCCTCTACTTCCCCCAGTTCTAGAACCATTGTATAGGGCCCACTTTCCCGTATGCCTCTCCCAATCCATATCAAATAAATTGCATCTGCCGATCACAACCTAACCAACACAACGATTGCCACCTCAACATGCTTCACCTCAGACTGTGTCCAGAGACTTCACGTGTGGAATGACAACCCTTCAGCTTCATTATTCAGGTGAGACCTTTCCTTTCATAGTATACTCTAATTCCATCTCAGGTGGTTCACTTTCTAACAAAGTCCCAAAACCTAGATATACACCAGTTTCTGTGAGAGAGAGCATATGTTCACACATATCCGTAAACTACTGCAAAATATATACGTGAAAGCAGAAGTATACTAGAGTTTGCAGTGAGTACCCCCCTAACACTTCCTCTCCACTATTCCAAGCTTTGGGTCCATGATTGCTCAACAATTTATTTGGCTTTGTATGTTAACTCTCTTTTCAGTCACCAGGTTCCAGATGTCATCAGGATGCCGGCCAGGCTTCCCTGGATTGAAGACCCCACCAATATGTCCTGGAGCTCCGCTTCCCCAGAGACCCATCCTACTAGGGAAAGAGAGAGGCAGACTGGGAGTATGGACCGACCAGTCAACGCCCATGTTCAGCAGGGAAGCAATTACAGAAGCCAGACCTTCTACCTTCTGCAACCCTCAATGACCCTGGGTCCATGCTCCCAGAGGGCTAGAGAATGGGAAAGCTATCAGGGGAGGGGTTGGGATATGGAGATTGGGTGGTGGGAATTGTGTGGAGTTATACCCATCCTACCCTATGGTTTTGTCAATTAATCCTTTCTTAAATAAAAAAGAAAAAAAAATAAAGTTATACTGTAGCTCTGTGGATATAGCCAGTGTTCATTAAGAGCCTACTACATAGTTAACTATTTTGCTGACTATAGTAGATAATTTAATGTGCATAAAACCAGAAAGTTAGAAACAGATATCTCTTTTAATTATGAAGTAAGGGAAGTTTCAAGAGAGTAAGTAATTTTTACTTTAGTGACCCAAATAGTAAAAGAGAAATGCTAAGTCTTAATCTAGATCTTTAATTTATTCAGTTAATTTAATTTATCCAATCTTTAATTTTTTTCTTTTAAAAATAATCTTGTTAAACATATGTTATGATGTAAATCTGTTTCCACCAAATCACAAATATACCTATCAATTTATGTGGCATAAAAATCATTTCCTTTGAGTAATTTTCTTGGAAAAAATGATGTCAAAGATTTCTTTCCTTCATTTGCAAACTGAATAGCTCTGATAACAGTTTAATCATCCTAAATGACAGTTTTTCGCCATTAGTATGATAAGTATCAGCAATTACTTATTCTAAACATTGGCTTAGACATAGGCAAAGGTGATGGAATTGTATCACATGAGCTATTCTTCCTCCAAAATAACAGTATCTTTAAATTTTAACAATAATCTCATACTAACATTAACCACAATAAACAACATCAAGGAATTAAAAAGAAATAGTTTGATTTCTATTCTCAACTAAATTCTGGTATAGTAACTATTGGTATGTAGTAATTTGTATATGTAAGGTGTATAATGGTTAAGAGTGTAAATTCGTGGGGAAGCAATTACAGAAGCCAGACCTTCCTTCTTCTGCACCCCATAATGACCCTGGGTCCATACTCCCAGAGGGATAAAGAATAGGAAAGCTATCAGGGGAGGGGATGGGACATGGAGTTCTGATGGTGGGAATTGTGTGGAGCTATACCCCTCTTATCCTATGGTTTTGTAAATTTTTCCTTTTTATAAAATAAATAAGTAAATAAATAAATAAATAAAGTGTGCAAACTCACAATCAAATGCTTTATTTCATTATTTTTATCAACTGTTTGACTAGGCAAACATTACCATCTTAGCCCTCAATTTCTTATCTATAAAATAGGGCAATGATTCCCCTTACATGTGAATGTTATATGGAACAAATGAGATGATGGGGTAAATTATTTTCAGTGTCAGGGAATTTGCTGCATGGTAACAGTATATAAATAGCTGAAAATACGTGTATGTATCTTCAACTAATAATGTTTACAGAAATACATTATGCTATATATGTTAAATTATAATTCTCACTTGAAATGTCTTAAGATTTATTTCTATTTCTATGTATAAAAGTCTTACCAGTTGTTGTACAATATAGTACATTATAGATGTGTCTAATAATTATAACTGAATATAATTAACAGATATTTATCATTTTAGCCTACTTTATAGAAATAAGGATTAAATATTTATGCAAGAATAAGGTAATAAATAGATTGGGTTTTGTAAGGTATATTATCTCTTGCACTAGTCAACTCTTGTAGCACTAAAACATGCACAGATAATATGCAGCCCAATAACCATGACTATACTCTAATGACACATTATTTTCAAAAACAAGTAGTGTAGTATATGAGACTTGGCCATGCCTTGAAGTTTACCAGTATTTAATATAAAGTTCTGCTTGTTTTTTTATAATAGATTTTCTCTCACTTCTATTAATTACTTTTTAATATATACTTGCTCTCAAATATACTTGTTTTAATATACATAAACACACATACATTTATAGTTTCTTAGTTTGCTTGGGCTGTCATAAGAAAATACCACATGCATATGACTGATTTAAATGGTAGATGTGAATACTTCACAGTTCCAGAACCAAAAAGTCCAAGACTAAGCTGATTGACAATTCATTCCTGGTGAGAGTTCTCTTCCTAGTGTACAGACTGCTATCTTCTTGCTATCTTTCTTCACATGACATTACTGTTAGTGTGTGTCTGTGGAGAGACATAAAGCTCTCTCTACTTTTAAAAACGTTTTTAACTTTACTTCATTTGATCAGACAGTGAGAAATTGAAAGGGAGAGAGATGGGAGAGAGGGGAAAGAAAAGGGAGAGAGAGAGACAGAGAAAGGGAGAGAGAGAGAGAGAGAGAGAGAGACTTGCAGCACTGCTTTAGCACTTGTAAAGCTTTTGCCCTGCTGGTGAAGGCCAGGGGTTTGGACCCAGGTCTTTGCACATGCTAACATGTGCATTTAATCAGGTGTGTCATTGTGCAGCCATGACAACAAGCTCTCTGTTCTCTCTACTTTTAAAAATATTTATTTTATGGGACTGGGTGGTGGCACATCTGGCTGAGTGCACATGTGACAATGCGCAAGGACCCTGGTTCGAGACCCCAGTCCCCACCTGCAGGGGGAAAGCTTTGCAAGTGGTGAAGCAGGGCTGCAGGTGTCTATCTCTCCCTCTTTACCACCTCCTCCCCTCAAGATTTCTGGCTGTCTCTATTCAATAAATAAAATAAAGATATTTAGAAGAAAATTAAATATATATTTACTTTATTTTACTTGACAAGACAGAGAGAAATTGAGAGGGGAAATGTGTTGGTATGCTTTAAAAACCCCTTATGTTTCATTTGGTTTAAATCCCCCCTGCTTAACACTATTCTATTTACATAACCACTTCATTCTATTTACATAACCGCTGTTAACAAGCACCACCCTCCCTCCAGGGCATTGGTGGTTCAGTGATAGAATTCTTGCCTGCTCCGCCCCCTCTCCTTGTCATACCCTGATTTTCACCAGTCACTTTTCTCTCCACCCTCTCTGCATCGCATCCTGTTCCCACCCTACTGGGCTAGTATATTTATAAGGACAAGATTGTTTGTAGTTTTTAGAGTTTAGCTTAGCTTGGTATAGATTGCGCTGCGTCCTGCATGAATAAAGAGATACTGCGTACAACCCAGCCATGAGTCCCTGTTCATCTGTTTCCTGCCCTTGAAGCCAGCCCGGTGAAAACAACAGAAATGGAGATAAAGAGGAGGGTAGAAAGAAAGACACCTGCAGCACTACTTATTGCTTGGGAAACTTTACCTATAGGAGGGACAGGGTCTTATCTGTTTTCTTTTATAAAAACTCTAATTCTATAATAGAACTCTGCTCTGATGATCTATCTTGTCTGACACTAATTACTTCCAAAAGGTCCCACCTTCATATAATCTCACATTTAGAAGTAGGACTTCAACATATGAATTTGAGGGGCAGGGAAGGGATTACTGACATACATAACAGACTGGACATATTTTTAAATTATAAATGTTAACATACATCATCATATTTTTTATCATTTACAGTCCTAGCAAGGTACACAAGAGTCAAACATGCTACATACCACTATTTTAGCTTTTATTGTGATTCATTTTGTTCTTTGATAATCTTATAGAAATGTTATATCTATGTTTTTTTTTTACTACAACTACTTTTGATGTATCTTTATTCATAAGGATAAACAACTCATATCTATCTATTGGTTAACTATATTTCTTCATCTTGGAGTTCCTAGGATACACCCATCGCTAATTTTTCTTTTCTTTCTTCCTTTTTTTTCCAGAACACTATTCATCTCTGGCCTATGGTGGTATTAGGAATTGAACCTGGATGTTTGGGGTCTCATTTATAAAAGGCTTTTTGTATAACCACAAGACATTCTCCCCAGCTCCACCCATGGCTAATTTTTCTATATTAACATTTTCCATTGACTTTCAAAAGTTCTTTATATATTTGTAAAAATCATTTTATTATTATTACTTGATTAAACAGAGAGGAACTGAAAGGGAAGGGGGAGATAGAGAGGAAGAGAGACACTGCTCATGAAGCTTCTCCCCTGCAGGTGGGGAGCAGGGGGTTGAAACTGGGTCCTTCTGTATTATAATATGTGCACTCAGCTAAGTACAGCACACCTAGTTCCTAAGTTATTTATATATTGCAAATGTTAATTTGTCAATACATAGCCATATCATACTTTGCCATGACACCCACTCTTGACCTTCATAATACTCATTATACTAGAACACATTTGTTTAGTGAGTTCTTTCCCACTAGATGGTACATTTCTCAAAGTCACACACACACATGTATATATGTGTACATTTGCGTATGTATTATATGCTTTCTTTCAATAACTGTTGCAGTTAGTGTTCCAACATGTTGGGTATATTGATAAGTAAAACATATATTGCAGATACTTAATATTGTAGGGTTTTTTTTGTTTGTTTGCTTTTAACTAGAGCACTGCTCAGCTCTAGTTTATGATGGTGCAGGGGATTGAACCTGGAATATTGGAACTTCTGGCATGAGAGTGTTTTTGCATAACCACTATGGTATCTACCACCAATCTGTTGTCATTTTTACCAAAGAATTGCTTAACTCTGAATTGGTAATGGTGCTGGGGCTTGAACCTGGGGCCTTTGTTACTTCAGGCATGAGTCTTTGCATAATCATTATGCTATCTTCCTACCCTGATTGTTCTGTCTTAACTCTGTTATCTATGGCATCTTTGTCCATACCACTTTAAACTTGTATTAAAAATGTTCTTAGTAACTATGAGCTGTATACCATGCATAGAGAGAATTTCTTCTCTTGCAAATGACTGAAATATTCTTTTCTATTTTTCTATTTTACTTAGTCTTTGTTTTTTGCAATTAGATAATTAATCTGCAAATTATTTCTGCATGTGTTTGAAATAGATACACCTTTTCTCCTGATAAAGACTATGTGATTTATTGCATGAGATATTTTGCCACAGATATAAAATGCAGCAATTATCATGTAGATATAGTAATCATGGTACATAGTGTGTCTTGGTATGTGATAAAGCACATTTCTATTTGTCTTGTTATTATACTTTTTTAAAGTTTTATTTTTTTAATATTTACTTATTTGTTCCCTTTTGTTGCCCTTGTTTTATTGTTGTAGTTATTGTTGTTATTGATGTCATCATTGTTGGATAAGACAGAGAGAAATGGAGAGAGGAGGGGAAGACAGAGAAGGAAAAGAAAGACAGACACCTGAAGACCTGCTTCACCACTTGTGAAGCAGCTCCCCTGCAGGTGGGGAGCCAAGGACTCAAACTGGGATCCTTAGCGGGTCCTTGCGTTTTGCACCACCTGCCCTGAACCAGCTGTGCTACCGCCCGACTCCCCTATTTGTCTTGTTTAAAGCTACTTTCTTTTGTTAATCTCATGCACTTCCAGGTAAACATGGTGTCAATTTGTTAAGTCTTTGCTGAGTCTAGTCATTCCCTAAAGAAAGTCAATAAGCAGAGCACTGGATCAATAAAAATTATCTTTCAATCTGACTTCCTTCATTAGTTCTCTGGCTATACGGTGCACAATTAGGAAAGATCTATAATCATATATGACTGACCTGTTTCACAGAGTTATTGTGAGATAAAAGAGTGTGAATTGATGTGCATATTGAAAGTGCCATAAAAATTAGAAGATTTTTGAAGTGCAAATTATTCATATTCTTTATTATTGATAGGTATCCAGTGATTCATCTTGAGAAGACTTGCCTCAAATTGATTAGAGCTAGATGAGTAACAAATATTTTGCAGTAAATGATAATAAATCACTAAAAACTTCTTCCTCTTATTCTAAATAGTATTTTAAATTATCATTGGGTAAGTAATCCTACACTACAGTGTGCCTTTTTCGTCTTGGCATAGCACTTAACTTGTAAATCAACACAGTTTTACAGCCCTTCATTTTGTGACAGGATCTCAAGGGGAATGGGACAAATCCCTTGTGCTTTGACAGAGAAGCAGTGGGATGGGTTGGATAACAATTTCTTTGTACTGTATTGTTTTTCCTATGACAACTGTAAAAATTCACTACACATGGGTGGCTTATAAACAATCCAAAACATATTCTCTGACAGTTATGGATAAAAGGCCAGAAGTCTGAAATTAGGTGCTAGCAGGACCCTCCTTACCTCTGGATGTTTTAGAAGAGTATTTTCCTTAACTATTCATCTAGTAGCAATCAGCATTTCTTAATTTTCAGCTGCATCACTCTGATTTCAACCTCCATGATCGTCTCACCCTCAATTTTCTATGGTTTCTATTTTGTCTCATATGAAGATGCTTGTGAGGCCAAATGGTGGCACACCTGGTTAAGTGCACACATTACAGTGCACATGACCCATGTTCAAGGCCCTGGTCCCCACCTGCAGAAAGTAAGTTCCATGAATGGTGAAGCAGGCCTACAGGTGTCTCTCTGTCTCTCACCCTCTGAATTTTTCCCCTTTCCTTCTCTGTTTCTGTCTCTATACACTAGTAAATAAATAAATATACTTAAAAAAAAACTAGACTTCATTAAAAAAACTGTTTGAAGTTAGATGTAGGGTCTCTACTAAGATAAGTCAGGAGAATCTCATTTCAAGATCTGTATCTGGATAGATCTATATCTGTAAAGGCCATTTTCTCAAATACAGTAACAGTCCCCAACAGTTGACATGAAGTTCAGGCATTTTGCTGCTCCTAAAAATACGCACTTAGCTGTTCTCAGACTCAAACTTGAAATTGAAGTCATAAAAGATGTATATAAAATCACCTACTTCCTACTCCCACTCCAAATCTTCTCACTGCATGTAGAGAACACCAGGATGCATTATGAAGCAAAATAAAGTTCTCATCTACCAACCTACTCACCAGATCCTCTTTGTATAAAGGCATTATCTCTGGGGTCAGTGAAATAGCACACCAGGATAGTATGTTGCTTTAACTTGTGTATGATCCATGGTTCAGAATGGCCTCCACCACATTGCAGGAAGTTTAGGTGCTATAGTCTCTCTCTTTTTCTTTTTCTATCTCCTCTGCAAAAATCTCATTATCTTACAAGGAAGCAAGTATTATTTTCTTTAAAATTTGATGCTTCATAGGGTGGAGGAGATAGCATAATGGAGACTTCCATGCTTTAGATGCCAAGGTCCCAGGTTCAATTCTCCATACCACCATAAATTATAGCTAAGCAATGCTTTGGGGGGAAAAATGATAGTTCTTGGGGCCATACAGCAGAGTACACAAGTCACCCTATGCAAAGACCCAGATTCAAGTCTACAGTCACCTGCAAGGGAGTGGGGATAGTTCACTTGTGAGATTGGAGAGGTCCAGCAGTAGAGCACCTGGTTAAGTACATACACTACCATGTACAAGGACAGGGGTTTAAATCCCTGGTTCTCACTTGTAGGAGAGAAGCTTCATGTGCAGTTAAGCAATGCTACCGGTGTCTTTCATTCTCCTTTTCTATTTTGCTTTTCCCCTCTCAATTCCTCAGTTTCTATAAACAAACACACAAATAAATAAATAAATAAATAAATAAATAAATAAATAAATAAATAAATAATAAGAGGGAAAATGGCTGCCAGGAGCAGTGGATTCAACAGGTAGTTACCTGCTGGAGCTTATGAGAGGTGAATTCCAGCAAGGAAGGCAAATGACTGGTTCTCCCTCGCTCATTCAAGAGATGATGCAAAATAGACAAGAGACACCAGGGAAAATTGGGACACTCTCATTTAATGGCAAATGAATATGGGTTTAAATAGATATTCAGACAAAGAACATTTTTCAAATATGTCAGAAATTACAGGTTTCTTAAAGGTCAGTTTGCCATTATGGTAGGGCCTGGTATGACAGGAATTGATGAGATATAAATAGGAAAGGACAATTATTCTCCATGATGCAAGTAACTTAATTATCCAAAGGTATTTGAGAGAAACATAGGGGTTAAACCAGCAGAGTGAGATAGAGAGAAGATAAAGAGAGCATGGTAGTTATCAAAGCTATAAGGAAATAAAGTTTGGAGTTTCACTGACTGATGTCAGAGAGGTGTTTGATGGAGTATGCTTTTCTAGTGATAAAAAGTGAGGTGACTATGTGAACTCTGGGCGACTACGTGAACTTTGAATGAACCTTAAGGCAGGCAGCCATGTGGCCTGCAGTTAGTGGGGAGAGGCAGTGAAGTCTCTGTGGGCTTCAGAGTCTGAAAGGGAAGAACTAAGTCTGAGAGACTGTTTTTACCCTTTGCTCATTTCAGTGAGAGATACTAACAAGGGGGTGTCTTTCCCAGACCTCCATCCAAGGATGGGGGGAGTTTTCCCTAAGCTCTATCAAGCTTACACAGAGCCCCACAGTTACCAAGCTCTAGCAATAATTCTGGTAGCATTAAAATAAAAAATAAATTAAAATAAAGGATTTGTTGTTTATTTTATAAGATGTGATGATGCAGAACTGCTCACATATTTTATGCCAGAGATCAAACCTGGGATCCCCATGTAAGTCTTGTGCTATACAGCTTAACCATTTCCAATCACTGTAGCTGATATATTTTTTTCTTTTCCTTAATTTTTCAAATGTTCTACTAGGACTGATTGTTAAGTACACATTAACTGATTTTTAAAGGGTCTTTTGGGGCCGGGTGGTGGCGTACCGCATTAAGCACACCTAGTACTTTGAAAGCATAAGGACCCTCCTAAGGATCCTGGCTGGAGCACAGTTTTACCACCTGCAGGGGGGGTAGTAAGGGGTGCTACACAGGCTGTGAAGCAGGTAGGTCTTTCTCTCCCTCTCTAGGTCCTCCTCCCGCCTCAATTTCTCTTTGTTCTGTCCAATAAAAAAAAGAGAAAGAAAAGAGAAGAGAAAGAAGAAATGAAAAGAGAAAAGAAAAGGAAAAAAAAGATCAGGGGTCGGTGGTAGCACAGCAGGTTAAGCACACGTGGCAAGAAGCGCAAGGACCAGCTTAAGGATCCTGGTTCGAGCCCTGGCTCCCCACCTGCAGGGGAGTCGCTTCAGAGGCAGTGAAACAGGTCTGCAAGTGTCTATCTTTCTCTCCCCCTCTCTATCTTCCTCTCCTCTCTCCATTTCTCTCTGTCCTATCCAACAATGACGACATCATCAATAACAATAATAACTACAACAATAAAAAACAAGGGCAACAAAAGGGAAAATAAATAATAATAATAATTTTAAAAAGAAAAGGCTACCAGGCACGGAGCCCCAGCAGTAGCCCTGGAGGCAATAAGTAAGTAAGTAAGTATAAATAAAATTAAGGGACTTTTCATCTCAATATTTCAATGGGAGTATCTTCTGTCCAACAAGTTTTTGTGCTGACTTAAACCCCAAGAATCACATACAGGAATGGCTATACTGGTTCATAAGTGGGACACCACTCTGTTCATGTAAATCTTTTAGAATTTCTCACTCTTTAACTTCAGGATTCAACCTCCCTAGAGAAAGCTCCATACTAACATTGCTTTAGGGAAAGAAACAGCAACAGTCACAAAAGCAAAACCAAAATAAGTTTTTGTGTTAAACAGATAGTACTATTCCCATTCTCACACATCTCTCTATGCTCAAATGTCATAACCCAAACATAGAGAAATGGAAGTTAAAGAGGTTATTTGGCAAGAGTTGTTAAATGTTACCATGGAGAACCAGTAAAAATACATCTTATTTCATCTAATAAAATAGTTTTTTTGCAGACCAAAACCAGTGTTTAGGAAACCTTCTAGCTTAGGAACCTTCTAGCTTAGCAGTGTGACTTTATTTAGATCAGGAAAAATATTTCTTAGGTGACAGAATGACTTGTCCAAGGTCTGATCACAACTTTTTCACAAAATTGTAACGAAAGTCGAGATTGCCAGGTTGCCAGTCTAATTCCCTTTCTGTGATTGTCTCCCTTTGTGGTTTCTTTATAATCAAAATATCCTCTGAAGTGATAACTATATGGAATTCATATAATGTGGACTCTAAGATTTTTTTATTTTTTTTATTTTATTGATTCCCTTTTGTTGCCCTTGTTGTTTCATTGTTGTAGTTATTGATGTCATCGTTGTTGGATAGGACAGAGAGAAATGGAGAGAGGTGGGGAAGACAGAGAGGGGGAGAGAAAGACAGACACCTGCAGATCTGCTTCACCGCCTGTGAAGCGACTCCCCTGCAGGTGGGGAGCTGGGGGCTCGAACTGGGGCCGGTCCTTGCGCTTTGCGCCACCTGCGCTTAACCCGCTGCGCTACAGCCCTACTCCCGACTCTAAGATTTTTTTTCTATAAATGATCATTTATAAATATTTTCTGCTTTGCTGGCCATGCAGTCTCTATTGCAAGTACTCAATTCTGCACATAAGGCAGTATTAGATGAGGTATCACTGTGTTTCAGAAAAATTTTCTTTATAAAAACTGATTTGTGAACTGATTCGTCTAGACCATTAAACGAACTAAAGCTGGAGTTTAATCAGATTAACATTTACTTTCTTATTCTGTGAAATGGGTATAATATAACTTTTTTTTTATTGTTATTTTTAAATTTTATTTATGTACTTATTTATAAAATGGAAACTCTGAAAAAATCATAGGATAAGAGGGGTCAATTCCACCACCAGAGCTCCATATCCTATCCCCTCCCCTGATAGCTTTCGATAATAGAACTTTTTATTGTTATTATTTATTTTCCCTTTTGTTGCCCTTTTTTATTGTTGTAGTTATTCTTGTTGCTGTTGATGTCGTCGTTGTTGGATAAGACAGAGAGAAATGGAGAGAGGAGGGGAAGACAGAGAGGGGGAGAGAAAGATAGAAACTGCAGACCTGCTTCATCACTTGTGAAGCAACTCCCCTGCAGGTGGGGAGCCGGGGGCTTGAACAAGGATCCTATGCCAGTCCTTGCGCTTTGTGCCATGTGCACTTAACCCGCTGCGCTACCACCCGACTCCCATAATAGAACATTTTATGGGGTAGATATAAGGATTAAATGACATAAATATAGCATGTGTTTTCAGTGTCCGGCACATATAGTGTGTTGGTTGTTGTCGATATTATTGTGTTTTGTCATATACTTCTGGAGAGATTATCTGAAAACAGTAAGAGGGCTGGGTGATGGAGTAGTGTACTCAACTGAGTGTACATGTTACTATCTGCAAGGACTTGGGTTCAAGCCCTCAGCCCCAATTCCACACCATAGGGGTGAAGCTTCATGAATGATGAAGCAGTGTTGCAGGTCTCCCTCTCTCTTTCTCCCTACCCTCAATCCCTTTCAATATCTCTCTGACCTACCAAATAAAGTAAGTTTAAAAAAAAAAAAAGAAGAGAAGTGCAGAAATAATTGATTGGTCCTTTCTGAAGAATCAACATTGATCCTTTCTTTTTCCTGTAGCCCCAGATAAGCAGTGGTCACGGCCATGATCTTGTCATTGCTTTACAAACCTTATCATGTAGCAAATCTTCACAACCACACAGATGGCAAACTTAGTTTCAGAGTCCCCAGAGCTCTCTACATGCTTGAAACAGGCAGTCTTCTGTTTGGACCTCTGGCAAGTTTGGAACTCCTGCAGCCTCCTGGCTCCCTGACACCAGGTGCTCAAATAAATAGTTTCCTTTTTAAACACTTTCACTTTTTTTTTTCCTTTTTGAACACTTTTTTGAACAGCGTTTCATTTTCATTGTTTATTTCTAGAGGTTCTAATGAAGCAGGTGCATAGTTTCACTACCAGTCATTTTTGCTAGTGCTTCTCCTCCCATTGTGTTCTCATTTCAATTTTTGTACTCTAAAAAGCTCTACTTTTCCTACACTTTTCAAAGCTATGAGACTGGAGCTATGATATGACTTTGGTGAAACCATATTCATTTCTCATCAGGCAAACAGAGTGGGATTCAGGATAATATTTCTTTTTTTTAAATCTTTTAAAAAATATTTTATTTTATTTATTTATTCCCTTTTGTTGCCCTTGTTGTTTTATTGTTGTAGTTATTATTGTTGTTGTCGTTGTTGTTGGGTAGGACAGAGAGAAATGGAGAGAGGAGGGGAAGACAGAGAGGAGGAGAGAAAGATAGACACCTGCAGACCTGCTTCACTGCCTGTGAAGAGACTCCCCTGCAGGTGGGGAGCCGGGGTTCGAACCGGGATCCTTATGCCGGTCCTTGTGCTTTGCGCTACCTGCACTTAACCCGCTGCGCTACAGCCCGACTCCCTCAGGATAGTATTTCTTTAAAAATTTTAATTTATTTTTAAATTTCTCTTATAAGTGATTTATAAGATAGTGGGACTATAGTTCCACACAGCATCCAGAGTAGGCTAGTCTTACTTCTTATGTATTTTGTATTGCATTTTAAAACCTTATCTTTACTATATTTCAATGAGACTAATCAGAGAGTGTGTCATGACAAAGTTCTGCACTATTCCAGCCTTTAGGTCCATGATTGGCCAACAATTTGTTTGGTTTTGTATGTTAAATTTCTTTTTTTAATATTTATTTTATTTTACTTATTTATTTTTCCTTTTTTGTTAACCTTGTTTTATTGTTGTAGTTATTATTGTTACTGATGTCATAGTTGTTGGATAGGACAGAGAGAAATGGAGATAGGAGGGGAAAACAGAGGGAGAAGAGAAAGATAGACACCTGCAGACCTGCTTCACTGCTTGTGAAATAACTCCCCTGCAGGTGGGGAGCCAGGAGCTCAAACCAGGATCCTTATGCCAGTCCTTGCACTTAACATCACATGCGCTTAACCCACTGTGCTATCACCCAACTCCCGTTAACTCTCTTTTCAGTCACCAGGTTCCAGATGCCAGCATGATGCCAAACAGACTTCCCTGGACAGACAACCTCACCAATGTGTGCTGTAGCTCCAGTTCCCCAGACTCCTGTCCCACTAGGGAAAGAGAGAGACAGGCTGGGAGTATGGGTTGACCTGTCAAAGCACATGTTCAGTGGAGAAACAATTACAGAAGCCAGACCTCCCACCTTCTGCATCCCACAATGACCTTGGGTCCATACTCCCAGAGGGATAAAGAATAGGAAAGCTATCAGGGGAGGGGATGGGATACAGAGTTCTGGTGTTGGGAATTGTGTGAAGTTGTACCTCTCTTATCCTATGGTTTAGTCAATGTTTCCTTTTTATAAATAAAAAAATTTTTTAAAAAGTTTAAACCTAAGAGTATTTTCACAATGTCTCATTAATTCTTAAACCTATTATCCAGGTGACAAATATTCCTGATTTTGTGGTTGACAAATTAAACCCTAGAGACAGTTCTAAAACAGACTGTAGACTATGTACGGAATTAGTTGTTTTGAGTCCTCCATAAAATTGTTCTGTCCAAGATTAGAGTTATGTCACTAACAAAGTTTCATACTTATACATGGTTCTGAGGTCAAGATAACAATATTTTTAAAAATTTACACTTCATAATCACCTTAATCAAGTAACACAAGGTTACAAAAACTATCACAAGTTCAGAGATATGTATGTTCTTTTTTTTAATAATTATTGTCAAACATAGGCAGTCAAACTAAGGCTTTCTAAAAACTACAAATGAGTTTCTCTTTTAACATACTTAAATATATTTGCAAACCAGTAGTAACTTGCACATTGCACATATCCATTTTTTTTTTAGTTTGAATGACTTTATTATTGTCTAAGTAGACTTTAATGGAAACCTTCCCCCAAAAAAATCTGAGCAAAGTTGACAGAGAGCAGAGTAATGAGCACCCCTCTCAGGAGTGGAAGGTCCATTGTCTTTTACAGAGTTTAAAGTCTAGATGTAGATTAGGGGGAATTTTTTAATTATAAAAAAATGTCCAGTATAACTTTTTCCCCTCTTTATGCATCTTCATGTTTTTTTTAATTTCTAAAACTTTGTATTAGAGACTTAATAGTGATTTACAAGGCTATAAATGTGGTATAAGTCTCACACCACAAATTCCCACCACCAAGTTCTGTGCCCCGCCCCCTCCACACCTCCCACCCACAATGATAACTACCATAGTTCTCCTAAGGTCTTTGAAAAGGGTAATTACTTCAGTTTTTGCAAGTTTATGTGTTCCAATTTTCTGTACTGCACATGTGAGTGAAACCATATGTAGCTAGCTTTTGCTTCCTTACCTCACTAAGCAAATCACTCCCAGTTCCATCCATTTTGTTTCAAAGAACACAATCTCATCTTTTTTAAATTGTTGAATTCTAAGTATATGTCCCTTTTAGTTATTTGTTGATAGACATTTAGATGGCTTCCAAGTTTTGGTGATTCTGAATAATGCAGCTATAAAAATGGGAGTGCTTATGTCCTTTCAAATTACTGTCTTCATGTCTATTGGGTACATTCTTGGGGTGATATTGCTGGATCATAAGGTATTCCCATTTTTATTTGTTTAGGAATCCTCTATACTGTTCTCTGTAATGGCTGCACCATTTTGCATTCATATCAACATCGAAACACAATGTCTCTTTCTCCACATCCTTGCCAACATTTATCCTTTCCTGTTTTGTTGATTAGATTGTTCTTACAGGTGTGAAGTGGAATCTCAATGTGGTTTTAATTTATTCTTGGATCAAGCTTAGCAATTGATATGACTCTAAGAACTTGTTCATTTTTATATGTTATCAAGTTTATTTGCATATAGCTGTTCATAATATTCTCATCCTCTGTATCTCTGCATCATCAGCTGTAATTTTCTTTTTTATTTCTGATTGATTTTAGCAAAAGTTTCTCTTTTTGCTTTGCTTGATGCATCTAGTTTACTTCATTTATTTATCCTTTCCATGAATCATCTCTTGATTTTGCTAATCTTTTTTATGGTCATTTCACTGAGTTCTGATTTGATTTTGACTATTTCTCTCCTCCTGCTCTCCTGCTGACTTTTGGGTCTATTTTTGTTGCTTTCCTAGTTGGTTCTGTTGTGATGTTAGTTTATTTGGGATCTCTCTTCTTTCATATGGGCCTCTAATTCTATAAACTTTCCCCTTAAGACTGCTTTCACTGTGTCCTCTAGGGTCTTGTAGCTGGTTGCTGTCTAGAAAACACACACACACACACACACACACACACACACACACACACACACACACACACACGGAATTGGGCGGCAGCACAGCGGGTTAAGCAAAAGTGCAAGGACCGGTTAGGATCCAGGTTCGAGCCCCGGCTCCCCACCCGCAGTGGAGTCACTTCACAGGTGGTGAAGCAGGTCTGCAGTCATCTTTCTGTCTCTCTATCTCCCCCTTCTCTCTCAATTTCTCTCTGTCTCTATACAATAACAAATAAAAAAATGTTAAAAAAAATACATACATACACACACACATTGCCACTAGGGTTATCAGTGGGACTTGGTGCCTACACGACAAATTCATTATTCCCAGATGCGATTTTTTCCCATTTTTTCCCCCTTCTTTGGTTTATTTGATAGGACAAAAGAAATTGAGAGTAGAGGGGGAGACAGATAAGGAAAGATAACGACCCCTGCAGTACTACTTCACCACTTGTGAAGCTTTCCCCCCTGCCAAGTGGGGAGCAGGGGATTGAACCCAGAATCTTGCACATGGTAATATGTGGGTCTTTCCAGGTGCACCACATCTAGCCCACTGATCTCCAGTTATTTTTTAATATCTAGATTAATGTTTAGATTTCTTCAATGACCCATGTGTTGTTCAGAAGCATGCTGTTCTCTACATTTTGAAAGTGTTTCTATTTTTCCTTTCTATGTTGACTTTTTTTTCCTTTTTTTTTTTTTTACCAGAGCACTGCTCAACTCTGGCTTGTGGTAGTATAGGGGATTGAACCTGGACTTTGGATCCTCAGGCATGAGAGTCTCTTTGCATAACCATTATGCTATCTACTCCTGCCTTTATGTTGACTTCTAATCTCACACTATTATGGTCTAAAAAGACAATTTTTATGATTTCATTATTTACATATTTCTTAAGGCTGTCTTTGCATCCCAACATAACCTTTGTGAATGTTGCATGTGCACTTGAAAGGAAAAAGCACTCTTCTTTGGGGATGGAATATTTTCTATATATCTATTCAGTTTATCTTGTCTATGGTATCATTGAGGCTATTATTTACCTGTTGATTTTTTTCTGTCCTGGTGATGTTTTTCCTAGAGTTTTATGTTAAAATCTCTTACTATTAAAAAAAATCCCTATTATTGTATTGCTGTTGATGTCCCCCTTGAGTTTGGTAAGTACTTGCTTTACATATTCAGGTGCACCTGTGTTTGAAGCATATATATTAATGGGCATTTTTTCTTGTTGGATTGATCCACTGACAATATGGAATGTCTATCCAATCTCTGATTATCTTCTTTGCCTGTGTCCCTTTTGTCTAATAACAGAATTGTTATTCCAATCCTTTCTTCCTTCCTCCCTTCCTTCTTTTTTTCTTCCTTCCTTCTTTCTTTCTTTCTTCTTTTCCTGCATTATTGGCTTGGAAAACCTTGGCCCAACAAGATGAATTTCTTTTTGCTTTTTCTTCAGACATAGCTGAGAATATTGTTACTGGCACTAGTGACTCCCACGCATGACTTCTGTTCCATTCTCCTTCTCATCCCCTTGGCCACACATGAACTCTCCTCGAGGCTAAAAGCTCTTCTTTGAAAGTTTGACAACATTAGGTAAGTTTATTCATTGTTAATTCTTGTTGTTTATGTCCATCGTTACTCCATGAACATGTCCTTGAAAGTCCTCAGTGTAACTTTTTTCAAAAAAAAAATTATTTATAAAAAAGAAACATTGACAAAAACCATAGGACAACTTTTAATGATTTCCCTTCACAAAACTTTCACCAGAAAAGAGATATCTTCTTTTAGTGCTCTTAGTATTCTGCCACTTTCTTTTCTCATACTTACTTGATGATGTACTTTTAACTTTGGCTCAAGCCTTCTCACCTTTCATCTTCATCACTCTAGACAGAAGCCATATTTCCTCCCTCTGTACTCTGAACATCTTATCATTTGTACCAAACACAAATGTGGCTTTTGTGCTTTCTGATCTTGTGGACATTTAACTCCATATATAAATTCTCTCATCTTCTAGAAGGAAGTTATTTAAAAACTTCTTACCTTGAATCTAGCACAAGTGCCCTACACAAATGACAATTTCAGTTAATGTTTATTGACATCTCAATGTAAAATCCAAGGTTGTGTTCAGATTTTGTTAAAAATTAGTCCCATAAATTCACTGAGGGATGTATCTGCAGATTTTACTGAGGGAAATACATCTTAGCTCCAAAGCAATTTTATTAACTGCACTTAAAATAAATTTAGGAAGGCAAAATATATGAATGAGTCAAATAATTTTTTTCCAGAACCCCTGCCATAAACTTAGTCCTAAATGATTTCAGTCCTGCATATGAAAGAAAATCTATCCCAAGCAGGCAAGTGTGATATTCTGCTCCAGCAGAAGTATATATTAGACCCTCCCCCTACAGATCACACCTTAAAAGCCAGCCAGTGAGCTTTAGTGGGGAGAGTCTCCCAAATTCAGACTCTAGAAAAACATGTTGCTTGGGGGTTGTGGGTGGGGTTGCCACTGAGATTGAGGTCTGAAAAAATTCAGCCCCAAGGCTAAACTTATGAATATAAATTTGGAAAGCAGTATAGTGCACAGGAGCCAAAAGCAGTAGGCTCCATGTAAAGTCCTTAAAATATGCCCTTTAAAATAGCACTCTTTGAATATCCTCCCTTGCCTGTTCAGAGATTCTGAAATTCACTTACAGTTCTTCAGTGATATAAATCTGTTCGGACAAATGTTTGAAATACTTAGCATTATTTGATATATTCAAAGAAATTAACCCTCACTTATTGATTGCTCCCATCCCAACTCCTTTACCCTTTTACCTTTTGTCTCAAATTTTGCTTGACATTTGGGCAGCTCATCTTGCTACACAAGTCAGATCCAAGTCCACATTTTAATGAAACACTTTTGAAGTGCATATGAAAAAGCAATTCCATAATCTTCAAGAATTTTACTAGCATACAAATCCTTGTTTCACTAGTCCTGAAACAAACAAAAAATCTTCTTTTGTGACCTGAGGTTGTTCAGCATGTAGGGTACAAGACTTGCATTCCTGAGGCCCTAGGTTTGATCTTAATGTTCTGGTTTTATTTTTCATAAGCTACTTCTGTAAAATCCTGGGGGGAAAACTATCCCTTTTGTGTATGTTGCTGGGGTTTTGTATGTGTGATTTTACCACTCTGGGACTCCTTTTTTTTTTCTCCAGATATACATAAAGACAGAGATACAGAGAAAGAGAAATACCACAGTTCCAAAACTTCCACAGTTGCTACAGCGCTCCCATGTGATATGCCTGGAACTTAAACTTGTATCTGGTGCTTGGCAAGGCCACTCAGTGAGCTCTCTGACCCATTCCTCTCACTTTATATTTGGAAAAAAACCTACACTGTGTAACTAATTATAACTTTATTAAAATTTGTGAGAAAAATGTGCAAGACAATAGTAGTAGAGTTAAAACTACAGGCTGTGTTCACATACCCATTCAAAAAAGTAAATAAGAAAATGCAGTTTAGTGGTGACATGGTAGAGAGAGCTTTGTTTAAATGTTCTTTGTAAAATAACATTGAACTTGAAATGGCAAATAGTAAAGTGGCTTTTTATTTTATGTAGAAAGTCAGAGTTGGTTCATTTGGCAGCTCAACATCATCAAGGAGCTAGGTGCTACTCAAATTTGTGTTTTCAGGATTGTTTCAGCAGGACTATAAAATGGCTGCAGCAGCATAGATGATAATACATTATTGCTTTTGAATAATCCCACTGAAGATGAGTTGCTCTCCTCTGATTAGGAAAGAGCCCTTTCTCAGAAATCCCTTGACTTTCCATGACAGTTCATTGGCCAAAATTGTGTGATTGGTCGTATAGCCTGGAAGTAGAAATTCTTCTGACTCCTATAGGCCAACCACAGCTCACTTCCTTAGGCCTATAATCAGCTCATATGTAAATAGTATCCAGGTTTAATATAACACACATATGAAGCAGAGGGATAGTGACTCGACAACATTTCTATCATACACTTTAGGGAGCTTAGGAAAGCAGCTTAAAATCTACTTTGATTTCTAGTAAAATGATCTTTCTGAAGGTTGTTGAACAGGGCATGAATCCACAAATGCAATTGAGATGTAAGGGGTTCTTTGGTCTTCTAGTCTAAAATCTATAAAGTTTGCTTCTTAAAATTTACTGGTAACAAACATATTTGATCTTATTTAATGTCTTCATTTTTAACTCCTTTATTACTTGTTTGCTTTTACTGACATACCATTGGATTGCAATACTTGCTTTTCTTTTTTATTGAAAAGTTGAAAGACTGAGGCAGATCAGAGAACCATACTGCTATTTTATGTGATGCCAGAAATTAAACCCAAGGATTCTTGCATGCAAGGCAGGCAATCTACTTCTGAGACGTTTTTCTGGCCTCCAACATGATATATGTATGCTACATGTTTTTAAAATTTTATGTATTTATGACAGAGACAAACAGAAATTGAAAGGGAATGGGAAGATAGGGAGAGAGACACTTGCAGCACTGCTTCACCACTCCTGAAGCTTCCTCCCAGTAGGTAATGGCCAGGGGTTTTGAACCAGGATCTTTGCATTTTGTGACAAGCACTCTGCTAGTTGTGCCACCACCAGGCCCCTGTGTATGTCGTAAGAGTACAGTTTCACTTGCCTTAAAATGTGTGCTACCACACCATCCCTACCAATAAAGTACCAATATCACTCTGCCATAGCCCAATATGCTCCACTTCCATGATTTTCTATCCCAGAAAACCTAGTGAACAAATATTTTCTTAACCTCTATTGTTCCAAGCATGGGTAGATACAGCTAAAGAGAAGGCTGGGGTTCTTATCTTTATTGGAATTTATATTATAGTAGGGAGAGCATAATATATATATGTGTATATATATGTATACACACACACACATATATATATATATACATATATATATATATATATATATATATATATATATATATATATCTCCAAATTTGGTTTTGTTAAGAAGCTATAGTATAATAAAATATTTAGTGATGAAGGGTGGGATAATTATTAAATTAACTGGTCAAGGGGAGTGAATCAAGCCAGAATGACAAGAATACTGGGAGCATAGAGACTTCAAAGCAACAAGAATAAGATTAAAACCCCTAAGAGGAGTCATTTTGGCATGTTAGAGATCCATTATAAAAAAAGAGAGACCCTGATGTGTCAGGAAAGCAATTCATCCTTCTCCCTCCCTCCTCTCATGTCTACCAAAGCACTAATCATCTCTGGCTTATGATGGTGCCAGGAATTAAAACTAGGACTACAGAATATCAGACATAAAAAATTCTTTTGCACAACCATTATGCTATCTACCTGGGCCAAGGAAAGGATTTCTTAAACCACATATATCCCATGACATTGAAGTACATGATAAAGATACCAACCAGGCAGGCCTTTTTAGGCCACAAGTTTTTCTTTTCTCTCTCTCTTTCTTTGAATGGTTCTATTTTGATGTACTTTGCGTGTGCTTATGTGAACAAATCAAGAGGCATGGAGCAGTTTTTTTTTATCATATTCAGATTCAGGGATGGAACTCAGGATTTCATGCATGCAAGTTTAGAGCTCTACTACTGTACCACCTCCTTGGCCTTGTGACAAAAGGTTTATGCTATTCATAGTATGGGGAAATATTTGCAACAACAAAGAAACTTTTTGTATTGCACATTTTGTGTAAAAAAAACCCAAACAAACTAGGGAGTCGAGCAGTAGCGCAGAGGGTTAAGCACATGTGGCGCAAAACACAAAGACCGGTATAAGGATCCCGGTTCTAGCCCCTGGGTCCCCACCTGCAGGGGAGTCGCTTCACAAGTGGTGAAGCAGGTCTGCAGGTGTCTATCTTTCTATCCCCATTTCTGTCTTCTCCTTCTCTCTCCATTTCTCTCTGTCCTATCCAGTTACGACGTCAATAACAACAACTACAACAAGGGCATCAAAAGGGAATAAATAAATAAATAAATTTAAAAGAATTAACATTCTGCATCTTTATAAAAAAAACCCAAACTATAAAGGATAATAAAACTGTTTGGAGGTAGTCTTTTTTTTTTTTTTTTCCAGAGCACTGGTCAGTTCTGGCATGAGGTGGTGTGGGGAATTGAACCTGGGACTTTGGAGCCTCAGGCATGAAAGCCTATTTACATAACTATTATGCTATTCCCCCCACAGGAGGCACAGTTTAAATCCAGGTAAAAGATGGTTTCAATGGTTGAAGAAGGCACAATGGACAGATTTTATGGGATGTTTTCTGGTAGTTAAAATTGTATGTTTTCAGTCAAATTAGAAAAGTCTAAGAAAGAGACAGAGATCTTGAAAACTGTTCTAGGGTTTAGTGTGTATGTGAATCCCCTTGGTGATCTTATAATGACAATTTTGATGAAGCTGATCTAAAATTCTGTTTTTAACAAGTTTCAAGGTAAAGCCAATACTTGTGGTCTGAAGGCACTGAGTTATAAGATTTGTAGCACAATGTGACCTCTTATTTGTAATAGTATACTATTACATGTAGATATACTATATATATATTATTAATATAATAATGTATGTAATATATATGTAATAATATACTCTAAGCCACTGCTGTCTCATAGAGTAGACATGTTTTCATCAAAACATAATTAAATAAAATACTCAGTACATTAGTTGTATGAGCCATCTTTTAAATGTTCAAGAGTCACCTGTTATTCATGGATGCCATACTGAATAGGACATGTACGAAGAACTTTACCATTAAATGATAAATTTTTCCTGGACAGTACTGTTCTAGAAAGAAAAAAAAAAGAGTTCTCTTTTCCATTACCATGCCTTGCTTACCTTATTTTGGTCTCTTAACAGGGAACATAAATAATGTCTCTAAATCAAATGTGTTTTGTTAACATAAGTCAAGTTCTCTCTCTTAAAAATTTTACCTGAAACTGAAACTAGACAGTTTTTCATCTTCCCTCAGAATCACACATTTGGACTTCCAGAGGGTCTATGGAGCAGCTGTGTTTTTCTCCTATCCTCTCCCGAGTCAACTAGGAATACCAAAGGAGACCACTAGGACTGCAACAAAGCAGATCTAGAATGACTTCAGGAACCCACCAAACCACTGGTTAGTTTAAACACTCGTGGACAGGGAAATTGGGCAGCTGGTAACAGTCTGACAGTTTACTACTGGAGGCAAAAAGAAGTCTTTTTGTTTGTCTGTTTTACAAACAAAAAGACTGCTGAAGGGAAGGAAAGGACTCCCCTAAGACTCACCAAATGCAACTGTGAGTCTCCATTGCTACTACCCTCAGAGGCTGGAGCAGCAGTAGGGCTGACATCTGGGAACAGAACTGACCAGGAAAATCAGGAGAAGAGCTATACTTCGGGGGCCTATCAGTGGGGCTGTATAGTGGGAGCCTTTCCACATTGTTATCCTGATGAGAACATGGTGAATAATTGCCTAAGAACCTTTAGACTATAAACAGGACTTGTTTAGAAACTCACAGGGCCCAGTAGTGCTACCTGGCTTGGAAGAGAAGCTGTTTTGAGCCTAGAGCTTTGGATCTTTGGATGTGAGAGTCTCTTTGCATAACCACTGTGCTATCTCTCCCCCACCCTGCTTTATCTCTTGGTCAGGAGGGAGTGATTAAGCTAAGAAACCTAATTATTGTTCAAAATCCTCCAGGCTCTCATAGCCTACAGGGAAGAAAAAGAACAAAAGAGGCTTAACAGCCACTGTGTTCCAACTCAGGGATTGAAATAATATGAAAACAACTGTCAATTTCCACAACTGTGAACTCTTTAAGTACTTTACAAAGACACAAGTCAATCCAGGCAAGTGTGATCAGTAATTTGAACAGTACTGAGAGAGAGAGAGAGAGACCTCATAACATACTATATAAAATGGTTATGCAAACAGACTGTCATTCCTGAAGCTTCGAAGTCCCAGGTTCAATCCTCTGCATCACTGTAGACCAGAGCTGATCAGTGCTCTGGTTAAAAAAAAATGGTTAAACCAAAAAGAAGAAATATTGGAGAAATGCCCAGGACAAGAGTCCAGTTAAAAGCCCCACAAAAGTTGAATCACAATATAATGAGGTCAACATCCAAACACTAGTTAAGGAAATAATCACAGGAGTGAGTAAAGAGATTGAAAGAAGTGTCATCAGAAATGCAGAAACAACAAATGAGACTCTGGAAGAAAACACTAATTATCCCAAGGATTTTAGAGAGCTGAAAGCTGAAATAGCTGAGCTAAGAATACAACTAGCTGAACAAACTAAAACAGTATCAGAACAGGGTAACAAAATAGATGAACTCCAGAAAACAGTACAGGGCAGAGAGAATAGAATAAATGAGGCTGAAGACGGAATTAGCAAGATCGAGGATGAATTAGAGACAACTAAGAAAGAAGAGATCTAAAAAAGAGATTGAGAGATACTGAAAACAACAACAGAGACCTATAGGATGACTTCAGTGTAAATACTATATATATTATTGGCTTACCAGAGGAAGAAAGAGAGGGAGGGGAAGAAAGCATCCTTCAGGACATAATGGCTGAGAACTTCTCTAGTCTAGAAAACATCAAAGACATAAAGGTTCAAGAAACCCAGAGGGTCCCAAACAAAATTAACCCAGACTTAAAGACACCAAAACACATCCTATTTAGAATGGAAAGGAATAAGGATAAAGAAAGGATCCTGAAGGCTGCAAGAGAAAAACAAAAAGTCACCTACAGAAGAAAACTTATAACAGCAGACTTCTCCACACAAACAATACAGGCCAGAAGAGAATGGCAAGATATCTATTGCATGCTCAATGAGAAAATTTCCAACCAAGACTACTGTATCTGGCTAAATTGTCATTCAGATTAGATGGAGGCATAAAAACCTTGCAGACAAGCAACAGTTCAAAGAATCAACTATCACTAAGCCTTTCCTGAAAGAAGTTCTGAAAGATCTCCTATAAACAGCCACACTACCATAAATATGTCATCTATTAGAACACTCTAAAAATCTACAATAATGGCATTAAAATATCTTCAAGCTATGATATCAATAAATGTCAATGGCCTGAATTCACCTATTAACAGGGACAGAGTGGGAAGATGGATCAGAAACAATACCCAACAATATGCTGTCTACAGGAAACCCACCTAACTCAACAAGACAAACACAGACTCAAAGTGAAAGGATGGAAAATTATCCTACAAGCCAATGATGCACAAAAAAGGGGCAGGAACAGCTATTCTCATATCTGACATGATAGACTTTTAAAATAAATAAAATTTAAAGATAGGGATGGACATTACTTAATGTTCAGAGGATCAGTCAATCAAGAGGACTTAACAATTATTAACACCTATGCACCCAATGAAGCCATCTAAATACATCAAACATCTACTGAAAGAGCTACAGCAATACATTAACAGCAACACACTAATAGTAGGGGACTTCATCACCCCACTCTCTCAACTTGACAGATCTTCCAGGCAATAAAGACATGAGGGAGCTAAATGAAGAGACAGAAAAACTAGAACTATTGGACATGTCTAGAATCATTCACCCCAAGAAACTGGAATATACATTTTACTCAAGTCCAGATGGGTCATTCTCAAGGATAGACCATATGTTAGGCTACAAAGACAGCATCAGAAAATTCAAGAGCATTGAAATCATCCCAAGTATCTTCTCAGACCATAGTGGAATTAAAGTAACACTTAACAATCAACAAAAGATGAGTGATAGCCCCCAAATGTGGAAGCTCAACACTACACTACTTTATTGTGTCAAAGAGGAAATAATGGAAGAAATCAAAATTTTTTGGGAGTTCAATGAAAATGAAGACATAAGCTATCCAAATATTTGGGACACAGCTAAGGCAGTATTGAGAGGGAAGTTCATAGCCATACAAGCACACATTAGAAAGCAATGAAAAACACAAATAAACAACCTGATTGCACACCTTAAAGACCTAGAAGAAGACCAGAGGAACACTAAAGCAACCAGAAGGACAGAAATAACTAAAGTGGGACTAACATGGAAAATAAGAAAACCATACAAAAGATCAATGAAAGTAAATGTTGGTTCTTCAAAAGAGTGAACAAAAATTGACAAACCTTTAGCCAGACTCACAAAACAAAAAAGGGAGAAGACCCAAATAAATCAGATCATAAATGAAAGAGGAGCTATCACAACAGACACCACAGAAATTCAACATACCATGCGAGGCTTCTTTGAACAACTATATGCCACCAAGCTAGAGAACCTGGATGAAATGGACGATTCCTAGATATCTATAAACTTCCAGAAATAAATATAGGGAAAGGAACTAGATAATAAGAACAGGCCGATCACAGCTAACAAAATTGAAACAGTTATCAAAACCTTCCCAAGAACAAAAGTCCTGTACCAGATGGTTTTACAAATTCTACAAAACATACAAGAAAGAGTTAATACCTCTACTTTAAAAAGTCTTCCAGAAGATTGAAGACACTCCCTTACAGCTTCTATGAAGCCAACATCACTCTGATACCAAAAGCAGGCAGGGACACAACCAAAAAAGAAAACTACAGACCAATATCTCTGATGAACATAGATGCGAAAATATTGAACAAAATTCTGGCCAACCAGATACAGCAGTATATTAAAAAGACTGTTCATCATGATCAAGTGGGGTTTATCCCAGAGATGCAAGGTTGGTTTAATATACGTAAATCAATCAAAGTGATCCACCACATCAACAAAAGCAAGACCAAAAACCACATGGTCATATCAATAGATGCAGAGAAAGCCTTTGACAAAATACAACATCCCTTTCTGATCAAAACACTACAAAAATGGAAATAGATGGAAAATTCCTGATGATAGTGGAGTCTATATATAGCAAACCTACAGCCAACATCATACTTAATGGTGAAAAACTGGAAGCACTTCCCCTCAGATCAGGTACTAGACAAGGCTGCTCACTATCACCATTACTATTCAACATAGTGTTGGAAGTTCTTGCCATAGCAATCAGGCAGGAGCAAGGTATTAAAGGGATACAGATTGGAAGAAATCAAATTCTCCCTGTTTGCAGATATCATGATAGTATGCATAGAAAAACTTAAAAGATTCCGGCAAGAAGCCTTTGGAAATCATCAGGCAATACAGTAAGATGTCAGGTTACAAAATTAACATTAAAAAGTCAGTGGCATTCCTCTATGCAAACACTAAGAAGAAGATGAAATCCAGAAATCAATTCATTTTACTATAGCATCAAAACAATAAAATATCTAGGAATAATCCTAACCAAAGAAGTGAAAGACTTGTATACTGAAAACTATGAGTCACTCTTCAAGGAAATTGAAAAAGACACAAAGAAGTGGAAAGATATTCCATGTTCATGAGTTGGAAGAATTAACATCATAAAAATATACTTCCTAGAGCCATCTACAAATTTAATGCTATCCCCATCAAGATCCCAACCACATTTTTAGGAGAATAGAACAAATGTTACAAATGTTTATCTGGAACCTGAAAAGACCTGGAATTAACAAAACAATCTTGAGAAGAAAGAACAGAACTGGAGGCATCACACTCACAGATCTCAAATTGTATTATAGGGCCATTTTCATCAAAATTGCTTGGTACTGGAACATGAATAGATACACTGACCAGTGGAATAGAATTGAGAGCCCAGAAGTCAGCTCCCACAGCTATGAACATCTAATCTTTGACATAGGTGCCCAGACTACTAAAAGCAGAGTCTCTTCAATAAATGGTGTTGGGGAAAAAATGGGTTGAAACATGCAGAAGAATGAAACTGAACCACTATATTTCACCAAACACAAAATTAAATTCCAAGTGTATCAAGGACTTGGATGTTAGACCAGAAACTATCAGATACTTAGAGGAAAATATTGACAGAACTCTTTTCCACATAAATTTTAAAGACATCTTCAATGAAATGAATCCAATTACAAAAAAACTAAGGCAAGTATAAACATATGGGACTACATGAGAGGGGAAAAATTGATTGAATGTCTCAAAATTTTTACTGCACAGACCATAGGCTGAGTCTTTGATATGTTGACTCTCTTAAAAGCTTAGACCAGGGAGAACAGAACCAACTGGTGGCATAACTATTTAGAGATAATGTCAAAGGGCATAAATTATGCTGATGTTGTGTATTATATAGCAAATCCTAACAAAGGGAGTTTTCAAAGTTAACCCAATTGCCAAATCATGTGATTATAGTAATAACTCCCACTTCCTCTATAGAGCCTATACTTCCCCAGTCCTGGAACCTCTAGGGTGGGACTCACTTTCCCGCATGCTTCTCTCAATTCATACCAAATGATATCACATCTGCTAATCCCAACCTAATCAATGCAACAAGTACCACCACTGTATGCTTTACTTCAGACTGTGTCCAGAGACATCAAGCATGGAATGTCAACCCTTCAGCATCATTACTTGGATGAGACATTTCCTATCATAGGATTTTCTAATTCCATTCCAGGTGGTTCACTTCCTAACAAAGTCCTAAAACCTAGATATAGACCAAGTCCCATGAGATAGAACGTATGTTCATATGTATCCATAAATTAGGGCAAAATATATACCTGAAAGGAAAAGTACATAATAGTCTGCAGTGAGTCAGTATGAAGTTCATAATGAAATAGTGTCCACTTAGATTTAGATAACCTCCTCACCTATTTCCTATTATATTTCCCTCACTCATTACCAAGATATCCTTATGAAAGCAAGGACTGCAAAAGCTGAATAAGGGGAAGAGACTGGCATATTTGAGTGATGAGTCTTTAGTCACTATCAGGCCATCCATCAGCTGGGGCTCTATCTGGGTAGTCCTGAGATTCCTAAACAGACATGATGTGCCTAAACCTCGATTAAATCCCTCTCCATTGTTACCGGTCATCTCTATCAGGAACAACAAAACAGATTCCTTTGTGGGCCCCCATAGGGCCCTGCCCTCAACTTGGATCAACAATGGTAGAGAATGTTCCATCCTCTGAAGGGAAGCTGGACAACATACTTTATGCTATATCTGAGGAAGCTGGGTCCTGATATTGGGGCAGCTTGGAATGTTCCTACTTAAGACCACAGAATGTGAGCTCAGATCTACAGGGATGCAGAGGTCACATAGGCTCCTAAACTGAATATGGGTCCCAGATCACATCAAATCAATGGGGTTTACAGTCAACAATATTTACAAACCTTTCCCATATTTGGGAGCTACTCTCTTCCCTGATCCAGATTTCCAGTCCTTTTTCCAGCCATGACACCATTTCCCTAGACAATAATTTGGTTCCACCTGCATATCAGATTTCATGCTCAGGGGGGAAAAAAAAAACTAGTATAGCCGCAGGCCTTTGGAATATAACTAAAGATGCCTACTACCTCTCTACAAAATGGAGGACCCCCCTCCAACTCTTCATCTGCACTACTTCAGCCTTTAGGTTCATAATTAGTCAACAACTTGTTTGGCTTTATGTTAACTCTCTTCTCAGCCATCAGGTTCCAGATGCTAGCATGATGCCAACCAAACTTCCCTAGACAGACAACCCCAACTGTGTGTCCTGGAGCTCCAATTCCCCAGAACCCCACCCCACTAGGGAAAGAGAGAGGCAAGTTGGGATTATGGATTGATCTGTCAATGCCCATGTTCAGTGGAGAAACAATTACAGAAGCCAGACCTTCCACTTTCTGCATCCCACAATGACCTTGGGTCCATACTCCCAGAGGGTTAAAGAATAGGAAAGCTACCAAAGGAGGGGATGGGATATGGAGTTCTGGTGGTGGGAATTGTGTGGAGTTGTACCCCTCTTATCCTATGGTTTTGTCAGTGTTTCCTTTTTATAAATAAAAGAAAAAAGATAAATACCCTGACCAAAAAAAAAAAGAATCAAACTTTTGGGTTCCCTATATCTTGTACATCTAGTATCTAACTCCCTTTCCTCTGGTTGTAGAATCCCATTTTCTGTGGGGGAGAAGAGGGCTATTCTCATCCATTTTGCCCATGACTTAATTGAACCTAATTGAATCCTACTGGCAGTCATTAGTAGATGAGCCAGATAGCATCTATCCCAGGACATTTCCTGAAGAACTTGATAACAGTGTTCTTTCCCGGGGGGTCACAATACTGACTGGATGTAAGTCTGGGCTTGCTGGTAGCTATGTTGCTTTCAAATGCACACACCTTGCCTGAGAATGAGAACTCAGAGGAAAACAAAACCAAGAGATTGAGACGGATCACGGATGATATGTTTGGCCACAGTTTATTTGGGGTGCTGTTTACATATAATTGAAAGAAATTAACTGGAAATAGAAACTTTTTTTTTTTTTTGGTTAAAATGATTTATATTGGGGCTGGGGAGATTTGTGTTGAGTTTGTGCCACAGACTTGCATGTTTGAGATCTCAGGCTCAATGTCTTTTTTTTTTTTAATATTTATTTTATTTATTTATTCCCTTTTGTTGCCCTTGTTTTTTTTAATTGTTGTAGTTATTATTGTTGTTGTCGTTGTTGGATAGGACAGAGAGAAATGGAGAGAGGAGGGGGAGACAGAGAGGAGGAGAGAAAGATAGACACCTGTAGACCTGCTTCATTGCCTATGAAGCGACTCCCCTGCAGGTGGGGAGCCAGGGTTCAAACCGGGATCCTTATGCCGGTCCTTGTGCTTTGCGCCACCTGCGCTTAACCCGCTGCGCTACAGCCCAACTCCCGTCTTTTAAATAACATATTTCTTTTTAACTTATTCATTTATGAATGAGAAAAAACAGGAGGAGTGAAAGCATGAGACATCACTCTGGTACATATGCTGCCAGGGATTGAACTCAGGTCCTCATGCTTGAGAGTCCAGTGCTTTGTTCACTCCTGGACCACTCAGGTTCAATTTCAAACACCAACCTGTTTTAGAACTAAGCAGACTCTGGGGTCTTTTTTTTTTTTTTTTTTTTTTGAGATAGACACAGAGAGGATGAGCATACAAGAGAACACAGTAAAGAAACTTCCTTCAAATGTAGTGAGGAACTAAGCAGAACTTGGACTGAAGTTGGAACATTGCATCAAAGTAAAAGACACTGGGGTGGGGATTCAGGTCCTGGAACATGATGGCGGAAGACCTAGTGGGGGTTGAATTGTTATGTGGAAAACGGGGAAGTTTTATGAATGTACAAACTATTGTGTTTTGCTATCAACTGTAAACCATTAATCCCCCAGTAAATTAAAAAAAAAAAGTAGTGGGGGATGGCCTTAAACCTGGATTGCACACATGGCAAAGCAACACAATACCCAAGTGAGCTTTTCTTTTTTTAAAATTTTTTTTATTTAAGAAAGGATTAATTAACAAAACCATAGGGTAGGAGGGGTACAACTCCACACAATTCCCACCACCCAATCTCCATATCCCATCCCCTCCCCTGATAGCTTTCCCATTCTCTATCCCTCTGGGAGCATGGACCCAGGGTCATTGAGGGTTGCAGAAGGTAGAAGGTCTGGCTTCTGTAATTGCTTCCCCGCTGAACATGGGCGTTGACTGGTCGGTCCATACTCCCAGTCTGCCTTTCTCTTTCCCTAGTAGGGTGTGTCTCTGGGGAAGCTGAGCTCCAGGACACATTGGTGGGGTCTTCAATCCAGGGAAGCCTGGCTGGCATCCTAGTGGCATCTGGAACCTGGTGATTGAAAAGAGAGTTAACATACAAAGCCAAACAAATTGTCGAGCAATCATGGACCCAAAGCTTGGAATAGTGGAGAGGAAGTGTTAGGGAGGTACTCACTGCAAACTCTAGTGTACTTCTGCTTTCAGGTATATATTTTGCAGTAGTTTATGGATACGTGTGAACATAAGCTCTCTCTCACAGAAACTGGTGTATATCTAGGTTTTGGGACTTTGCTAGAAAGTGAACCACCTGAGATGAAATTAGAGTGTACTATAAAAGGAAAGGTCTCACTCGAGTAATGAAGCTGAAGGGCTGTCATTCCACACGTGAAGTCTCTGGACACAGTCTGAGGTGAAGCATGTTGAGGTGGCAATCGTTGCGTTGGTTAGGTTGTGATCAGCGGATGCAATATTATTTGATATGGATTGGGAGATGCATACGGGAAAGTGGGCCCTATCCAAGGGTTCCAGGACTGGGGGAAATAGGGGCTCTATAGTGGAGATGTGAGGTTCCTGCTGTCTTAGGGTTCAAAAAGACAATCGATAGTTAATGTTATCATCACATTATTTGGTAATTGGGTTAACTTTGAAAAGTCCTTTTGTTATGGTTTGCTGTACAGTACCCAGTATCTTGTATATAGCTGTGCTATTGGATGCTTCTAATCTACTTGGTCTAGGCTTTTGAGAGAGTCCGCATATCAAATACACAGCCTATATATTAAAAAAATTCAGTTTGTGTTTTGAAAAACTTTGAGACATACAATTGATTTTCCAAGTGAGCTTTTCACTGGCTTAAAAAGTCATTATTACCTGGGCTGGGGAGATAGCATAAGGGTTATGCAAAAGCCTTTCAAGCCTGAGGCTCTGAGGTCTCAGGTTCAATCCCCAGCCCCACTATAAGCTAAAACTGAGTAGTGTTCTGGTGTCTCTGTCTCTCTCTATCTTTCTTTCTGTATCTACTCTTTCACATTACAATAAACAAAATAAAAATTTAAAAAGGGTCATTATTAAACAGATAATTTATGCTTCAGTTTCTTATTATAGCATATTTGCTCCACTTTAACATAAGGCAGCAACATACTCTTCTCCATTGCCCTTTGATTTATTCTTTCAACCAGCCACAGTCACAATCATTTTTTTTTTCATGAGTCTGTAGGAGGCACATGAACATACTCCCAACTATCTTCCTTTCTTTTTTTTTTTTAAATTATATTTATTTGGATAGAGACAGCCAGAAATCTAGGGAGTGACAGAGAGGGAGAGGGACAGAGAGACACCTGCAGCCCTGCTTCACCACTTGTAAAGCTTTCCCCTTGCAGGTGGGCCAACTATTTCTTTACTAATTTTATTTATTTATTAAAACTTTATTTTATTTAATAGAGACAGAAATTAAGAGGGGAGGGAGAGCCCGAGAGGGAGAGAGCTACCTGCAGCCCTGCTTCACCACTCATGAAGCTAGCGGCTTGAACCTGGGTCCTTGTGCACTGCAATGCATGAGCTCAACCAGGTGCACCACCGCCCAGACCCTCTTTACTAATTTTAATAGTCAGATCACTCTGACTTGTTGATAAGCAAATATGAAGTCAGTGAATTTGCAATATCTACTGACAAAATTAGTTTCTACAGACACACACACACACACACACACACACTCTCTCTCTCTCGATTGTCTTTACTGTATAAATTACCCCCAATGAGTTCAAACTTCATAGACAGCATGTAGTGTTTGCCTGGTTAACCCACATGCACTTCCAGAATGTAAATTAAATAATCACCCTTCCCCACTGTGTGGATTTAAAGAAGTTCCTAAAAGTCACTAAAGCGGAGTACTAGTTTGGAAGAATAGGCTGGTGTGTACATCCAGAATATATTCTTCCTGTAGGTCTTACCTTCTGGATTGGCAAATACAGTTCTTGTGAGCCTCATGCCTGGGCTTACTTACTGCCTTCCTCACCTTTCTTTTGAAAGATCTGAAACCTGGTCACAGCTGCCTACTTTTTCATTGCTCAGAAGGCCCCACAGGTCTCTTGTGAGAAGATTCCTATATTTCATTCGACCTCAAAGATGACCTCACACTTCAACAGGAAACTCACCCCTGCCATACACCTTGCTCTCTACAACAATCTTTTCTAGTTAGAATTGGGCTGAAAAGGGATTCTTTCATGAGAGAACAAAGAACCATGCTTCATCTCTCAAAGTGTTTTAATATATCTTATTTACAAATATGATTTAAGAACATACTCTGAAGGCCAAGAACCCTAACCCCCTAACCCTATGATCCTGCAATCTCTCTCCTGGGGATATATCTTAAGGAACCAAACACACCCATTCAAAAGGATCTGTGTAAACCTATGTTCATAGCAGCACAATTTGTAAGAGCCAAAACCTGGAAGAAAGCTAGGAACAACATAAAGGACAACTTGTGGGCCCCTATCGGACCTGGCCCTCAACGTGAAACAACAATGGTAGAGAATGTTCCATTCTCCAAAGGGAGGTTGGATAGCATACTCTGCCTATTACCCGAGGATGATGGGTCCTGAAATTGGTGCAGCCTGGAATGTTCCTAGCAGTGACCACAGAATATGAGCTCAGACCTACAGGGATGCAGAGGTTACATAGGCTCCTAAGCTGAATATAGGCCCTAGATCAGATCGATGGGGTTTACAGTCAACAATATTTATATACTTGTCCCATATATTTGGGAGTTACTCTCTTCCCTGATCCAGTTTTCTGGTCCTTTTTCCAACTGTGATACCATCCCCCCAGACAATAGCTTAGGTCACCTGCATATTGGATATCAGGTGCAGGCAAAAACTAGTTGGGTCATGGGCCTCTTGGCATATACCTAAACTAGACCTATTACCTTTTTTCCAAAATGGAGACCCAAAATCTCCATCCATAATATTCTTGCCTTTAGGTTCATGATTAGTCAACAATATGCTCCTCTTTCTATCTTAACTCATTTTCAGCCACCAGGTTCCAGATGCTACCATGATGCCAACTGGACTTCCCAGGGCAGAGGACCCCACCAATATGTCCTGGAGCCCCATCTCCCCAGATCCCTGCCCCACTAGGGAAAGAGAGAGATAGGCTGGGAGTATGGATCAACCTGTCAGTGCCCATGTTCAGTGGGGAAGCAATTACAGAAGCCAGACCTTTGACCTGCACCCCATTATGTCCCTGGGTCCATGCTCCCAGAGGATTAAAGAATAGGAAAGCCATCAAGGGAGGGAATGGGATATAGAGTTTCGGTGGTGGTAATTGTGTGGATTATACCCCTCTTGTCCTATTGTCTTGTCAGTGTTTCCATTTTATAAATAAAAACTAAAAAAGAAAATGGTGATTTCACCGTTTTCAGCTAATCTTGAATGGAGCTTGAAGAAATCATGTTAAGTGAAATACGTCAGAAACAGAAAGATGAAATATGGGAATGATCTCACTCACAGGCAGAAGTTGAAAAACAAGGTTAGAAGCAAAAACACTTAGCAGAACTTGGACTGCATTTCGTGTATTACACCAAAGTAAAAGACTCTGGGGCAGGTGGGTAGAAGAGTACAGGTCCTAGAACATGATGGCAGAGGACCTAGTGGGGGTTGTATTGTGTGGAAAACAGAAATGTTATGCATGTACAAAACATTGTATTTACTGTCGACTTTAAAATGTTAACCCCAATAAAGAAAGAAAAAAAAATAAAAAGAACATACTCCAGAGGACCATGCACATGATAAGATTTATCTTTTATTAGAGATCTTATATTACACATTCCCAAAAAGATATAAAAATTTTTAAGAGAAAATATCAAAACCTATTGATTCCAAGGTAAGCAACATAATCAAAGTGAAAGCAAAGATATTTTTTTCAGACAATGAAATGTGAAAACATTTGGGCACAAGTACAACAGAGACGTGGGAAGGCAATTACAATGTTTTACAACACATTCACAACATTTAATTTTAATCGGTATTTGTAGAAAAAGAAGGATGTTGAGTTCTCAAACACTGCAGTTATAACCTCCAATTAAAATTTTGGGAAAAAAGAGAAAAAGTCATTAATTGCTTGGTCAACAGAAACATCTGTGATAATGTAGTAAAACCTAAGGAAATGGATATGCAAAGAGATCACAACTGAAGTATATAGTTTTTAGTGTGTGCTGGAGACAACTAAATTATTTAAAAAGTTCTTGACCACAACCCAAAGCAAAAGCATACTTTCTTCATTTCCCTGATGATTTATTCTAAAACAAACAAACAAACAAACAAAAAACCAAAAAACAAGCAGAAACTTGCTGGTTAAGGAGAATTTCTGCTTTACCTGTGAACAGTTGGTGGCAACATACATTGAATAAGACCCCAACTGGTACAGGACAGATCCATCTCAAACAACCAGAAGTGGCAAAACCACAGTTATTGCATCAAATATTTTTTTCTACTGATCAGAATTTCTAGAACGATTAAGCACACCTACTTCACCACAGACCAGGGAACTCCCAGAGGCAGGTTTTACATTTAAGAAGCAATGAAAATACTGATTTTATTCCTGGGATTTGCTTCTGGCAATCCTAACATCTGTAATGTCCACAAAAAGGAAATTCCCCTCCCCTCTCTTTTTAGTTGTTCATCTTCCCCCAAAGGAGGAAAGAAACTTACAGTACTTGTTTATTGCATGAAATTATTCCCTTGTAATATCTTTATCAACACTGGTATTGATTCCTTAGTTATTAAAGGCAAAAGAAGTTACTGAATTTAACATAACAATAATTTTAGGTGCTGTAACATGACTGAAAATCCAGATGATAATCAGACTACCTAATGAAATAGAAATTAGGGTTTCATTTCTATATGTATCTTTTCTAAGTATTAAAAGAGATTGAATGACAAAAGGTGAATGGAAGTTTAAAGTCAGATAATATTAATTCTTATTAGTTAACACAGAATTTTCAAAAGTGTACATACTAAAAAAAAATCCACTTTCTGGTAAAACTGAATATTCTAAAGGAAGTTAATGGTGCTCTTACATTAACATCAAATTAAAAATCCCAAATAAAAGTTAACAGAAGTATTATGATGGTAAATGGGTTTAGAACTTCACTTTGAAGCTAGCACATAAAGTTTGGAATTCACTGATGAACACATCCTTTAACAAGATAACTTATGGTGAATTACTCAGAAGTGAGTTTAATAACAGGGTCTACTTTAAAGCATTCTCTCTTCGATATGGTTAACTCCTGTGACATGGAAACAAGATGGGGATTTTGAAAGTTACAAAATCCTTGCTTCAAGTTGCAGTCTCCTTGGCAGCAGCATATTTAATTAGCAATATTTTTCTTTCTTGTTTTGTTTTCTGACATCTCAGTACATTCAAAAAGTCAAAATGTTTAGAGTAACATCACTACAAATTTAATGAAACAGATCAGAATGTGGCCAGTATTGTCAGGCAAAAATTATACAATTTATGTCATAGAAAGTACTTGATCCCTTGCCCTCCCCACAACCCACCCCCCTTCCCCAAATAGTAATACAGACACCAAAAGATTTAACAAGACGTATAAAAAAAATAAGGCACATTTATCTTGATATGATAATTTTAAAATAGAAACCCCTTTCTCAGGACATCAGTATTCAAATGAGCTGGGTAAAAAAGACACCTTCTGGTACCTAAAATAGGTTACGGTACCTATGGAATTGCTTTATCTATTTTAGTGACAATGGAATAAATTGCACCTATCCCACATTGCCAAGTAATGAAAATATGCCTCTTTTTCTGCTCTTGTATGATTGAAAACCTGGTATTTCTGGAAATACTTACAAAGGGCAGTAAGGAAAGGGTCAAGTGGTGTAATAGAAAAAAGTGTGAAAGTCAACTATATATATATAAAATGGTTGATGGATTGCACTTCTCCACATATGTTAACACACAATTTTTATCTTATAGGTATGAATGATTGCAACTATTTTGGCCATTAGCTATTACCCACCAGATTTTTATTCCATTTTGGTAACAATTGGGTATTTTTGTAAAACAAAGGATATGAATAACTACAACAATCTCTTTACAACCCCTCAAACAGATATTAGTTAGCATTTAACCTGAGAAACTATCTGCTGAAAGGTTGTCTTTACACATTTCTTCATTTGTTGCCTCAATTCTTATTGATGGTGTAAGTTCATGAAAAGAACTTCAAAGGTCTACAGCATGGCTTTTTTTTTTTTTAAACTTATACTGGTTGAAGACAAAAAAAATCACAGAATTTATGTTGTCACAGTAGCTAGAAGCTGGATAATGTGCTTCTTTATTGCACGTCAAACCAAGAAGTGTATAAAAGCTACTAATGTTTCCCAACCCATATGTGAGAACCACCTTCACCTTAACTGGATTCGAAATGTGCTGATTTCCATAGGACTCAAGTTGACTTCACTGACATTTCGGGCATCTGGAGGCAAATGCATCAAGGATAATGATGAAGGTATGAAACTTCCAACAGTGAACTTGTTAAAAAGTTTTTGTACTGATATCTAAAAAAAAAAAAAGATAAAATTGCATATTTAGGTCAACTTTTAAGTGGTAGTTATAAAGAAGAAAAAAAAAGAAGGGAGGGTGATGAAATATACTGAAAACATCCTTGAACAAGACATAGAGAACTAGTAATGATGTTTCTGTTTCTGTATAGTTTGAGAGCTGAATATGTGCAGGGTTCATTTTTTTCTTTCCCAATAAAAGAGAACATCATGAGCTAACACTTAAGAAGATACATTTCTTTTCTTTTTTTTTTTTTTTTGCCAACACTTACCTAATGGTGGTTTTCCACCTTTTTTTTCCTTTCCTTGTTCCATCAGAGCCAAGATACAGGTGATTTCCATTTACAGGAGGAGGAGGAGGTTGTATAGAAAAACAATACCATTACTCTTGCTAGACTATACTAGTATGTCTCCCTGGGATGCAAAGTCTCTTTAAGACTCAGTGCCTAGGTATCTCACTACAAATGTTCCTACCTATATATACACACACCCGATGATCAATAGTAAGCTTGCAATAACACAACAAAGAGATCAGTGTTATTTCAGTACCAACTTCCATGAAGTGTGAGTTAAAACCAAACTGAAGCTTATATATCTCTAAGTAGTCTTAGCTACCTCCATGCCCTATCCCATTTTCTTTTTTTTTTAGATCTTATGTGCAAGCTAATTTGCAGAGTTGGGACTGAATTACTTGCATCTGGTCTCCAGCTTGTCTCTAAGGTTTTGGAGATGACCAAGGTTAGCCAATACCTCTCTTTGTGTCAAAACCGGTAGTTGTCTTCCTTCCAAAGAGAGGGCTGGTAGAACTACCAGCAACACTAACTTAAAGAGAAATAAAATGAGTAGTAATTAAGCAGGAATTTCTTGACTTGTAGTGTGAACTTATTTGCAAATCTGGCTTAATAGAAAGATCGAGATCTACATTTCACCAGAGGGTAATAGCTTTTTGGAGGAAGTAGAGCAGCCTGGGTGGGGAGAGGGGGTCAGATCGAATCATTCTATTGGTCACCCTCTCCTCACTTTGGTTATTTTATAATAACCAAGTAACTTGTCTTGGCCCCTGTAGGACTGGGTTTTCGGTCACCAAACTAGATCATACACTAGCTTGTTCAGGGAAGGAGGGAACTGGAAGGGGTAGACACTTTGGAGGTCGGCAATGGGAGGCCCACAAATCAACGAAAGAGCACTGTCTAAATATTTGTGTGTTAGCCGTGTATTTGATGTCAATAAGGTAGAGAAGACTGAAGGCTGAGAAAGTGCTATCTTAGGAGGGAAAGATGAACTAATTCACAACTGAGGGGCGAGAGAGACAATGAGACACATCTTATGGTCAGGATCATTCGCAGAAAGGCTTTCAAAGCCCATAAGCTCACCTTCCCCTGGGATGTGGAACAGAACAGCCCTGTGTCTCTGCTGGAGAAGCGGCAATCAAACCCTTTCCTGTGGAGGATCAAGGCTGCCTCATCAGAATGTTTGCCATCCTGCAAATGAGCAGAAAACCAGCTGATCCCAGTGACATTAAGGCATATATTGTCATAATTACATACTCCACTGACTTGATGTCAGAATCCCTACACCACCAAATCAGTTTTTTTGCTTAGCAATGAAGTCAGTACATTCATTCCCTCTCTCGCTCCACATTCACTGTACCTTCGCCCTAATATATATATATATCCCACTCCTTACCACAAGGAGTCAGGAGACACCCTGTGAAGCCACCTATTGCCCTTGTTGTCGCCACACCTCCTGAGCACCTGTATTTCCTTTTGTCCACAATCTACCTACCGTTTTATAAGTTTCTTGAAATAAATAATTTCATTTTATTTTTAACATGTACACTGGCTGACTAAACTATGCAAATTTAGTTCTTATTTGGTCACTGCATGAGGTATTACCCACTTTAAAACTGAAATATGCACTTTTACTGAACATTAATTTTTGTTAATGACACTGCCGTTTTTAGTCTTTAATGTAATGTTTCATTATTTTTATACAGTAGACATTAACTGCACTAGTTATGCTTTTAACTTGCTAGGTTAACCATATTTATGTTTGATATATCACTTAAATTACATTACAGAAGTTTCTTTTTGTGTGTGTAGTTAAAAATACAGGTATGACAAGTCAGCTACAGCATCAGTATATACTTTGTGTAACAAATTTTGTTTTGCATCCATTTAAGTAATGATGGCATGAGCAGTTCAGGTCTTTGGCTATTTTACACTACAATTATTTTTAGTAAGTTTTGTCTTTCTTAACATGGGAAGATGTTTATGATAAAAGATCATTAAAATTATCAGACAATAAACACACATCTGTTCAGACAAGAGTCCTGTGCTGCTCGACGAACTTAAATTGTAATGAAAATTATCTCTTTTAGAGAACCCAATGGGGGTTGTATTGTTATGTGGAAAACTGAGAAATGTTATGCATGTGCAAACTACTGTATTCACTGTCAAATGTAAAGCATTAATCCCCCAATAAAGAAAACAAAAAGTAAAAAATTATCTCTTTTTCTTTTCTGTGGCCAAAGATGTAACTGTAAGTTCTGGGTCATCCTCACTATGGGACATAATTTTTTAATGTGCTGTGGAGATATATTTTCTGAATAGCTGCCAGAATTCCCACCACTGATTTGATTTTAATGTGCCTGAACAATTTAAAGCTGTCCTCACCTCAGATTCTTGGCCAGAATAACCTGTTTTATAGCATTTCACACTGATATTTTTGTGCTACTGTTAAGATTTTGTTCGAGGGAAGAGAAAACAGTCACTTAAGCAAATCTGAGTCATCATAGGACAACATGATACTTATAGCAAGCTTAAATCATATGACAAAGATTCCTGATAATTTTGTTTTAAAATAGTACATGAAATCCACCATTTAGTTCTTCAGAAAAAATAACACAAATCATTATCACATTTTAGCAGCAAAGTCCTGGAATAGTCATTTACTCTTCCTTAGGCAACTATTTTCTTGTCTGTTAAACATACAGTAATGCATGTCTGTTTCCTTCATGGAGCCATTGTATAGGTTAAGTCACTGACAATATGTATGGTAATTTATTTGTTGAAAAGAAAGAACTATTGCAGAATATGGAAATTAGTGTTTCAGAATCTTGGATGAGTCAGAGAGACTGAGATTTGGTTCTTCGTTCTAATTTCTACTAACTGCTAATTTTAGTAAGAGTGGGGTTTCCTTTACCATAAAATGGAAATGAAATGAAGTAGCCTAATGTAGATTTAACACAATGCTTGGACCACAAGAAGTCTGTAGTATACATCAGCTTTTATTTCTGTCATATATATATATATATATATATATATATATATATATATATATATATATTCCATCAATTAAGTATTCTTAACTTTTTAAAATAATAGCTGTAGATCAAACAGTACTCTTAAGTTGTTCTTTATAAATTGTCCTTTATAGCTAGGAAATCTGAAAACCTCCTAATTAATATGTCTACAGTTAAAGATAAAAGTCACAAAAAAGTACCAATACAGACTTCCCTGATTGTACTATTAATGATACTATTTTTATAGTCTTTTTTATATTTATTACCTTTTGTTGCCCTTGTTTTTTACTGTTGCAGTTACTATTGTTGTTGTTGTATAGGACAGAGAGAAATGGAGAGAGGAGGGGAAGATAAAGAGGGGGAAAGAAAGATAGACACTCGCAGACCTGCCTCACAGCCTGTGAATTGACTCCCCTGCAGGAGGGGAGCCGGAGGCTCGAACCGGGATCCTTATGCCCGTCCTTGCACTTTGCGCCACCTGCGCTTAACCCGCTGCGCTACCGCCTGACTCCCTAATGATACTATTTTAAAAGCACTTATCATAATTAAACTAAGGCAACTGGCCATGTCAACTCAGTAGACCATTTTTACAAACCAACTTGATAGCAGGTATTGCTAAAATTCCGCCAGTGCATTTGCTCTTGGAATGATGAATAAGACCTTTAATAGATTAAAGGTAATAAAAAAGTGGGAAGGGAAACCACTTTGGAATTCTGCCACAGAATTCTATAAAATATTTAAATAGATGGTATACAAAAGTGGAGGCCAAAACTATAAAAATTAATTTTCAGTAATGGTAATTTCCACTTTCTCTAAAAGTGCAACATGTTTGCGAGGACTAGAATACCAGCTGAAATAGCAATAACCTTGTCTAAGTTTTTAAAAATTAAATATTCATGAAAGTATCAGTTTTCAAGCAAAAATACCTGAGGCAAAGCAGCAGTTTTTCAATTTCAAAGTCTATCTAGACATTTTATTTCCAGAAAAACTGTTTTTCAAAGTAGAGAAACTGTGAACTTAAGTTGAATATGCATGTAAGGAAAACAGACACCCTCAAGTAGTCACAATCATGCTCTAGGAGAGTAAACAGATTTCTGAACGTCCTGTTTTTACATTCATTAATGCATTAGCGATATCAGGACCTCAGAGAAGATGGGGAGGGTGTGGGGAAGAAAATTTACAAATTGAAAGTTGTACCAAAATCACCAAAGTTAGGTGAGTTTCAAACTAAGGATCCCTGTAAAAACAGTTCAGACCATAATAGCCTGAATTCCTGCAGCAAGGAGTTGAGGGATTCTAAAACCACACAGGCCAAACCTATCACAGAACTTATTTTAAAAGATAAACCAATGCAGAGCTTCTAGGCTAGGTGAGGCTCCTGGGGCATCTTCATCAATTGGGCAGAGCATGGGACAGAGGATTTGGCTTACAGGAGGAAGTCATGGACAACTACCAAATGGTTGTCTCACATATGGAATATAGAGAACTAAAGCAAATGCATTTGCAAAAAAAATACATAATTATATCTGTATCTCGATCTCTTTTTATCTAGACTATTTCTTATACCCTGTGAGAACTATGATGGCTATGGGGGGAGTGGGTGGTGGGGACACAGGAAATGGTGGGAAGTGTGGTGACTTACATGCAGCAAGTGGAGTACGAATATAGCCCTGAAATCTGCTAGTTGTGTCCAACATCTTCAATCACCAATACTTCTTTTAAAAGAGTTAAAGGAGGCTTGAATTATATGCCTTTGAGCATATCCCTCAACTTCTAAAAGTTCAGCAAGTAGGTGAGAATGCTGACATGCTCATGTGTATCATGTGCTAATCTCAGTGACAGTAAAAAGTAGCTTGAGCTAGCTCTTACTGAGCACTTGTTGTGTGCCAGACCTTGTGCAGAATGCTTTCATGGAAAAAAAAAAAGCTTTCATGAATTAACACATTTTATCTAACAAAAACATCTGAAGTAGTGGAGGTGAGACACAAGACTGTGTTACTGTGTTATGAGGGGCAGGAATATCTCTATCACAAAGCATTGCCATTCATACCCCAATAGTAATTATCACTAACAACCTGATATTAGTCAGTCACAATATTTCCCTACTAGTGATTGGTACGTCCTTCTGCAGGTATTCTATTATTTTGCAGACAAGATAAAAAAAAGTTAAAATTAGGGGCCAGGTGGTGGTGTACCTGGTTGAGTGTACCTATTACAGTGTGCAAGGTCCCAGGTTCAAGCCCCCAGTCCCCACCTGTAGGAGGAAAGCTTTGCGAGTGGTGAAGCAGGGCTGCAGGTGTCTCTCTGTCTCTCTCCCTATCACTTCCTACCTTCTTGATTTCTGGCTGTCTCTATCCAATAAATAAAGATAATAAAAAAAATTTAGAATGTTAAAATTAGTGTATTCCCCAACATTTTCAGAAACAATGCTCCCATTTTTTTTTTTTTTTGGTTGGTAGAGTTGACCCAGGTTAACTTCTTCACTGAAACAGAGACAGACACCACAGCAGTGTAGCTTCCCAGAGTGTGAAAACAAGTCTTTGTGGCACTGGGGCTCAAACCTGGGCTGTGTGTATGAAAAGACACATGTCCCACCTGGTGAGCTCTGAGACCCTATTGTTCGCCTTTGAACTTTTGCAAGAGGCAGTGTAATGTTCTGAAGAGGGCTCTGGAGTCAAACATGCACCATCATTTAATGACTGTGTGTCCAAGAAATTTACCTATTATCTCTAAGTAAAAGAAAAGTAATAGAAAAGAAAGATTTCATCTTTCATCAGCTGAGTTACAAATATGTCTCACCTTTTCTGAGTGCTAAATAAAGGATTTAGCATAAGGTTGTGCACAGAAACAATGTTAAGTATACTGTTTTGAAAAACTTGAGGAAGAAACTGTAAAGTCTATTGAGAAATACAAGTCAAAGTGACCCGAAGATTTTTGACAGTAAGCTTCAACCTTCTTCAAACATGAAAAAGTGGGTGGTCATTTTTATGCCATTAGAAGTAGTCATCACAAGTGCTTACTTATCGTGGGACTATCACAGTTGAGAACCTTTAATCATTAAGCAGTAGGTGCTTACTGTGGGCCAGATGCTGTTCTAAATGTTTTACAAACATTAACTCACTTAATCTTCAAGCATCTCTATGGTGGGTACTCTTAACAATGCCATGTTACTAATGAGGGAACTGGGACTAAGAGAATTAAGTGAGATCTGTTTTAACACACTCAGCCAGGAAGTGGAGAGAATATACTCAACTAGGCATTTTGACTCCAAAGTCTCTGCTTTTAACAGGTTTGTTACTTTTGCTCTAGTTAAGGATCAGTGTAGATACCAACTAAGACGGGGGCAAGAAGAGAACTGATCTTCATGTAATATAAATAAGAAAATGTTATAAACTAAAGATCACCTTAGTGTTTGAAATGAAAATACTTAATTCAAGATCCCAGCAAAGTCAACTATAATATTTTGAAATGTATACTGACTCAGGCAGTAAGGTTTTGAAATTGTAGTTTCTATACATCTACAATCTACCTAACACAGCCATCCATTTTTTTTTTTTTTTAATTTGAGCAGTTTAGCTCATCTTCGGCTATTTGATGGTGCTGGGGAAGGGTTTGAACCTGGAACACTTCATTTTAAACAGACTGAAAATCCCATTTTAAACAAGGCTTAAGATCACTCTGAAAATTACACACATGACAGTCTCTCCTAAGAAAGACACACATTCTTCTACCTAAGAGGATGAGAAAACAATCATAAAAGCTGAGTTATTCTTTCCCCACACCAAAATTCTGATCTGCTAATTAATAAAGCATGACATATATATCAGTAAACTTCTGAAAATTTGAAAACATAAATGCACACACTGTTTTTCCAAAGCAGAGAGGGGCTATGACTAAGGTTAGCTTCTCCAAGAAGGCTGTAAACTTAACTTCCCCATAGGAAGTCTGTGGTGAACACAGATTGCATTATGACTAAGTAGCTGGTAGGACTATGTTGCCAACCTACTAAGATTCCTTAAAAATGTCTAACACTCAATTTTTAGTGCACTCTATGACAGTTGGAAAGGCTAGAAAATTACTTACTGGTTTTAAGTCCTGAAACAGGAAATAACTAGTAGAAAATCATTTTTCTAGGGTACTCATTAAAATGTCCAATAACAGTTAATTCTGTTTTGATCAATAAGGTAACATGACAGATAGGAAAGGAAAGTGAATGAATAGTTGTTCTTAGATATGTACAGCAAAGGGACTTTTTTTTTTTTGCCATAATTTTCATCTTTCCAAAAGCCTGGGAGATCAATAAAGCACCAATCATTTCTTATAAGAAAGGCAAAATAAAGTAAAAACTTTACACTGCTTTTCACAGGAAAAGAAGGGTGAGGTGTAAACAAGTGAGTGGAAAAATATCTCATTCAATAAGTGGTGCTGACATTGAAATGATTAACTACTTGCAAGAAACAGTGAAGTACATCAAAATAAATTTTGTAAAGAGCCTGTGGTCCGGGAGGTGGCGCAGTGTATGAAGCATTGGATTCTCAAGAATGAGGTCCATGTGGTCCGGGAGGTGGCGCACTGGTTAGAAAACTAGACTCTCAAGCATGAGGTCCTGAGTCCAATCCCCGCCAGCACCCAGAGTGATGTTTGTCTCTCTCTCTCTCTCTCATCTTTCTCATTAATAAAATAAATAAAATCTTTAAAAAAAAAAAGAATGAGGTCCTGAGTTCAATCTCTGGCAGCACATGTACCAGAGTGATGTCTGGTGTGTTCTCTCTCTCTATCTTTCCCTCATGAATAAATAAAATCTTTAAAAAATTAATTTTGTAAAGATCCAGAAAGCTAGTTCACTGGGTAGGGCACATGTCTTGTCATCCATATGGCCCAAGTCCCAGTCTTAGCATTCTGTTGCTGTGTGGAGGGTGTTGAGGCATTGAAGGATGCTCCAGTGCTGTGGTGTCTCCCTCTGTCCTTCTCTTCCTGTCTCTCTGTCTTTTCCTTCCTGTCTACCTGAATGCAAAATATGGCCAGATAGTGAAACTATGTGTGTGGACAAGGCTCCACTGGGGAAAAAACTGTGTGTAGAGAATCAAGCGTTAAATAGAATGTATTGTAGATACAGATAAAAAAATTTAAATGAATTAAGACATTTATCTGCGAAGGCATTTAGCTTTCTCATGCTTCAGCAAAAGGGTAAGATCATAAAGATCATAAAGATAAGATCACCAGCCTGTAGGAATTTATAGGTACAGAATCAATGTGTGTGGAAACTAAGATTATTATCAAGTTGGCTTACACAAACTTTCTTATACATAGAAACTATGCCAAGAAATTCTTTACTTGTACTATCCTATTCAGTCCTAACAACAATCCTATGAATTAAATTCCAGTTTTACAAACAACAGAAAATGAAGGCTTATGTGGATTAAGTAACTTATAGAAGAAGACATATCTAAGCTGTTTCTTTTTTTTTTTAAAAAAAATATTTATTCCTTTTTGTTGCCCTTATTTTATTGTTGTAGTTATTATTGTTGTCATTGTTGTTGGATAGGACAGAGAGAAATAGAGAGAGGAAGAGAAGACAGAGAGGGGGAGAGAAAGATAGTAACATGCAGACCTGCTTCACCATTTGTGAAGTGACTCCCCTGCAGGTGGGGTGCTGGGGGCTTGAACCAGGATCTTTATGCTGGTCCTTGCGCTTTGTGCCACCTACGCTTAACCCGCTGAGCTATTGCCCGACTCCCTAAGCTAAGGTTCTCTTATTCCAGAATTAAAAAAAAAATTAACCAATTATATATCCATTTAAATTGAAACTATTTTATTTACACAAATGTGAAAATTTGAAAATACAACATAGAGCTAAAAATAAACATTTGTATGTATGCGAAAAGCAGTAGAAGAGAGCTAAAAAAGAGACAGCTGAAATATCAGTGTTCACAACATCAAGGCAGAATGGTTTTGTGGAACCTTCCTGAATAACTTAATCAAGGTCCTCTTTCTCCCTAGAAAGCCAGCCTGCCAGGCTGCACCTTTAATTTGAGCTTATAGAACTTAAGCTGCAATACATCTCCCAGAGTATTGCATGTATAAATACCGCACACTAACCGACTGCGCCACTGGAGCTCCCCAGACATTTTTCTAACCGAGAAGTCGCTTCCTTTACTCACCCAATGGTGTGGCTTCACCATCAAGTGCACTTGAGTGCTTGTTTATTACCAAGTCTACAAATATTTAGACAGAAAGACACCTGCAGTCCTGTGTTTCCCCGCCCCCCACCCCATGAAGCTTTCCCCCTGCAGGTGGGAACTAGGGGGCTTGAACCCAAGACCCGGTGCATCATAATGTGTGCACTTAACCAGGTACACCACCACCTGCCCAGTCCCCAGTTTACAAGTCTTTAGAAAAGTTTCTTTGTAATATTTTAACCTCTTGGCAATGCAGAAAAGGAGGGTCATAAAGGAATTTAAGGCTGGGTGTGCAAAGTAGGAGGGTGATTGTTAAATCCCTAGAAAGAGGCTACTAAAATGTGTAGGTTGCAGCATGTTGGGAGGTTTTTTTTTTTATATTTATTCATTCCCTTTTGTTGCTCTTGTTGTTTTATTGTTGTCATTATTACTGTTGTCGTCATTGTTGGATAGGACATAGAGAAATGGAGAGAAGAGGGGGAAGACAGAGAGGGGATAGAAAGACAGACACCTGCAGACCTGTTTCACCGCTTGTGAAGCGATTCCTTGCAGGTGAAGAGCCAGGGGCTCGAAGCAGGATCCTTATGCTGGTCCACATATGCTTTGCGCCACCTGTGCTTAACCCGCTGCACTACCACCTGACTCCCGGGAAGTGAGTTTTAAATGAGTTTTGCTTCCCTCTTTATGTGAATACAAATACATGACAAACACCCCCCCCCAAAAAAAAAAAAAAGGAGAACCAGATGTAAAGTAGAAAGATATTCTTACATAACATATATTAACTAGACTTCCAAGATAGGTCACGTGGCAAGGCCCTACTTTGCCATACAGGTTGCTCTAAGTCACCCTGCCCCCCACACTTCCCCCACACTGTTCTCCTTCTGTATCTCTCTATTTGTAAAAGCCCTCCTGCCCTGGTGAAACTACAACATATCAAAACAAACCAAATAAGCAAAACAAACCACTGACAAAAATAGATTAATCTACTTACAACATTTTTTTTAAAACTTAGGATACTGAAAACAGATCTAATAACTTTTAAAATGTCAATTACTAACTTCTGAAACCATGTAAAGCATTCGGATTCAGAAAATCTGTAGTCAAATTGTCATTAACTGTTGAATAATTTTATTTCAACTGTTCAATTTTTCTTTTTTAAAAAATATTTATTTTCCCTTTTTGTTGCCCTTGTTTTTTTTATTGTTATAGTTATTATTGCTGTTGTAATTGATATTGTCATTTAGTTAGGACAGAGAAATGGAGAGAGGAAGGGAAGACAAGAGAGGGGCAGAGAAATATAGACATCTGCAGACCTGCTTCACCACCTGTGAAGGGACTCCTCTGCAGGTGGGGAGCCAGGGGGCTCGAACCGGGATCCTTATGCCGGTCCTTGCTCTTTGCGCCACATATGCTTAACTCACTGTGCTACTGCCAGACTCCCCTGTTCAATTTTTCTAAGCCTTACTTTCCCAACTTAATAAATGGAGTTATTTCTATTTCTAGAACTATGTGGAGAGTTTCAAATGTTACTAACTTTATATGCTCTACTTCAGACCTACAAAATCAGAATCTTGGAAATGGAAATTTCTGTGATGGACTTAGGTAGGTACTATGAATCTGAGATAGGACTGGAAGACAGAAATGTTGAACCACTTCAATGGGTTAGGATACATTCAGTTAACACCTTGCCACTTGCACTGTTGATTGAACTCATGACTTCTTTCACCATAAAGAGTCAGGAAGACCAGCTGGGGTTTAGAACTGAGAAACATTAATACAGTGGCCTGGGAGGAGAGAGGCAGGTGGAGGTGGGGTGAATAGCACCCTTCACACTGATGAAGGACGTCAGGTAGGAAAGAAGATGTGACACTTACAACAGGTGTTTCTTAAAAACATGCTCTGAAAATAAGATAGGATTTAGGAAAATGCTTACTTAGATGTCTGATCTTGTTTGGAATCTAACCCCTTTGCTGATAATGTTTTTTTATTTGTTTAGGCTAGAGACAAAGAAATTGAGAGGGAAGGAGGAGATAGAGGGGGATGGTGGGGAGGGGGAGAAAGAGAGAAAGAGAGAGAGAAAGGCAGACAGAAGATGTAGCACTGCTTCACCACTTGTGAAGCTTCCTCTCCTGCAGTTGGGGAATGGGTGCTTAAACTCCAGTCCTTACACACTGTAACATACATACTCTATCTGGTGTGCCACCCAGGCGACATTGTTTCAGTGGAAAAAACAAACTGTAATCTTCAAGTGGAAAACTGATTAACGTATGCTGAGAGATGCTAGCATAAAAAAACAGGAACAAAATCTAAAATGTTTAGGTCTGACTTCTGGAATTATTTTTTTCTTTTTTGTCTTTCTTATAGTATGATATAGAATTATACTTGATATAGAATTATACTTGAAACCTAAATGCCAAGCTTTCATTGAATCAGTACCTAAATCAACTTCTTAGTGATTATCTTTCTCTAGTTAGTAATCAGATAGATAGCAATTTTTTTCAATAGGTAGAGAGAAATTGAGAAGGGAGGGAGACATAGGGAAATAGAAAGATAAGACACCTGCAGACCTGCTTCACCCCTTGTGAAGCATCCCTCCCCCACAGGTGGGGATTAGGGGCTGGAGCCTAGGTCCTTGCACATAGTACTATGTATGCTTAACAGGCTATGCCACCACCCAACCCCCAAGAGAGCAATTCTTTAAAGAGATTTTAAATGGACCAATCAATCCCCTTAGACTACTAAACAACTTTAAAATAATCATTAGATATATGTGCTAAGAGTCAAAAGTTAATGAAACACTAGTTCATTGATATAATAAAAAAATAGCCCAGATATTTAGATATGATCAGGAATCAGCATGGTAGCTATATCCTAGGCATCAATATCTGGGTTTTTATTCTTCCTGGTCAAATCTAGACATAGTGAAATTGCTCTCTCTATCCTCTGTTGAAGCCCTAAACTGCACTTGAGTTGACACTGTAAAGCATTATCAAGATAAAGACATGTTCACTCAGCATTTCTAAGTCCTAAGGGTTGCTGCAGCACTATTTCATCTGTTTCTCATCATCAACCTAAAGCAGGCCTATCTGGTACCAGTGCCATTTGCTAAGTGGTTGCTAAGTAAGCACACCCTCAGTCACAGGCAGTAAAGGTGGTGCACCTGTTCAAAGGCAAAGAGCAAAGGGATGCCAGGTGGGAAGTGAACAGAGGTAGAATGCAGAGGGTCTGAAACGAAGGCAGTGGGATTTTAATCCAAGAAGTGGTTAGCTTTATTAAACAGGAAGAGAACTAGCAGCAGGAAGAAGGAAAAGGACTGATGTATACTATGAAAAGTGTAGAAAAAGACCTGGGCCGTAGCACCTGGTTAAGTGCACAGGTTACTGTGCACAAGGACCCAGGTTTGAGCCCCTGTTCCCCACCTGCAGGGGGGTTTGCATCACAAATGGTGAGGCAGGTCTGGTGTCTGTCTTTTATCTCTCTCCTTTTATCTTCCCTCTCATTTTCCCTCTGCCTTCTAAAGTACAATAGAAGGAAAAGAAAAATGGAAAAGAAAAAAAAAAAAAAGAAAGAAAAACTGACCACCAGGAGCAGTAGATTTGTAGTGCTGGCAGTCATCCCAGCCCCAGCAAAAACCCTGGAGGCAAACAAACAAAAAAAAAAAAGGGAGGAAGAAAAAAAATAAAAGAAAAATTAGAAAGCTGTTCCAGTGTCTGCTCTCTGGAAAAAAAAAAAGATCTGCAAAACAAGTGTCAGGCTTGGATGGTAAAGGCTAGTAAATCAGTAGTACTAGCTAGCTGCAGTTGTTTTCAGAAAATAATCATTTTCAAAAAATTTTGGGAAGAAGTCATCCAGAAGGGACGCTAAAGAACTGTAGTCACCATGTACCACTGGAACTCTTGAATCAAGTCACCTTCATGTCAAGAGGCATGATCTTCATAGGAAGAGTATAAGGTAAGAAAAATCACTCATTATCAAATGAGTCTTCTGACACATACTGACATACACAAAGGTCTCTAGTATTTGCTTGTATTCATCACTACAAGCCCATATTTATATTTATGGGACACATTTTTATTTCTTCAAAGCCCATGATTAAATCCAAAACAGACACTTATAATGCTTTACAGAACTGATAAACCCTTCTGTGTCCTTCAGTGCTAGAATTCTCCCTCATAGGCATATCACAATTTACAGAATCGTATTTTAAAAAGAAGAAAACAGCACACACTTTCTGAAGCACTTTCAGGTACCAGGTCCCATTTTATCCTTATAACAGCTCTGCAAAGTACGAGCTGGTTTTCATGTCCCCTGTTTTTAGACAGCTAATTGACTTGACAGAGTTCACATTGCTAGTCCAGGGCCAAAGCAGAAAAACTAAGTCTTCTCAAAAGGCTATCCCTTTCCTCCCACCTCAGGAGTGACCATAGAACTAGGTCATCACTGCTTTTCATTCCCTTGGCCCTTTTGAATTCTGTTCTCATCTCTAGGATTTTAACTCCACCCACGTCAAAATGTCTCAGAAATCCCAACCTCCTTCCTTGGCTCAAACTCACATCTCCAGTTCCTCACAGAGCTCTTCTTTCTAGATAGTCCCAGGAGCAACTCGGAATCACCCTTAGGCAATATATATTACATATTATTATATAAATATATATACATATATATTTTTTTACAGAGGCACACATTCCTTATCTTGGATATATAACTTGAAAAGTTTTATATCCCCAAATTTGTAGGAATTTATTTGATATTTGGTTTGCTTTTGATTTCTGCGCTTAAACCAAATACATTTCTCCTCTTACACTGTCTTCAAGCATGAGCTTTCTCTTTAAATACTCAGACCTTTTTTTTTTTTCTTTACTCAGACAATTATTATTAGTTATTCCTGGGGGCTGGGCGGTAGCCCAGTGGGTTAAGCACACATAGCACAAAGCAAAAGGACCGGCATATGGATCTTGGTTCGAGCCCCCGGCTCCCCACCTGCAGGGCAGTCGCTTCACAGGTGGTGAAGTAGGTCTGCAGGTATCTATCTTTCTCTCCCCTCTCTCCATTTCTCTCTGTCCTATTAAACAACAACGGGATCAATAACAACAATAACCACAACAACGATAAAACAACAATAAAGCCTCCAGGAACAGTGGATTTGTGGTGCAGGCACCGAGTCCCAGCAATAATCCTGGAGGCAAAAAAAAAAAAAAGATATTCCCCACAGATTCATAACCATTTAATATTTCCAGCTAACTATATATTAATCTGTAATATCAAAATATCTCTAAAGAACTTAAAATCAAGTAAAATGTGCAATTTTTATTCTTTTCTAGTGCAATATAACTTTAAAAGTAGATATATATGTGCACCAAAGTAGTCTTAGAAAATTAAAATTCTATATCTAATAAACCCTTCTTTGTCTTGATCTAACATCTAGTTCTCCTACATCATTGGTTTCTCAAGGCAAAGGATGAGTTGTGATGACTTTCAAGAGAAAGATACAATTGTACAAAGTCAACAGAAATAATTAAGCCATATGTTTTTTATTTCTCTAGTTCCTGAGAAACAGTGGCTAATAAGGTGAAATATAAAATGCCAAAATGCTGATCTGAGGGCCTTGTTCTCCTGACTAATTATGTGACCGGAGGCCAGCTTTAGTTTCCTTATCTGCACAATGACAATCCTATTCCCTGACCTGTAAACCATACAGCGTATTTCTGAGAATAAATTACTAATGGGAAATGCTCTCAACTATATAGTAACAGTAAAAAGAAAGGTATAATGACTTTGCCTAGAGGTGAACCCTTTTAATCATTCCATAAAGTACAGTAAAACTTACAGTAGTTTTTCTTTGTCCCCCATTTCCTTATCCTAAATCTGCTCTACAAAATATTTTTTTATAGCTCTATTTGGGAATGTACCTTTGACTGTATTGTCCTCAGATTAACCAGATGGATGTCACATGGCAAAGAGAACCTTAGTGGAGAGAATTCATCCAGAAGATGAAGGGAAGACCCGTGAATGTTTTCTGTCATTGAAAACACTGGATGGTTCAGGAAAGAAGAAGTCATGTGGCTTAGGAGGGAAGGGTAACTAACTGGCTTCTTTTCTTCTTCCTATCAAGAAAACACAAATGCTTTTGAGTTATATATATATATATATATATATTTATCATCACATCAATTGAATTACTAGAGTTTAAACAGAAAAAACAAACAAAGAAATAAAAAAAAAAACACCTGACTATTACATTTTATAAAAACCAGTCAGTACTCAAACATTACATGGGTCTAAAGCAGCTAGGAATATATAATATATAAATATATGTAGCAAGTGGCATGCAAAAATAAATCAATATAATCTTAACCAGTAATGCCAAAGGTATAAAAACAGACACAGGAAACTTCTAACAAGACAGTATAATTTACATAAAAGGGGTCTTGATTACTGTGACATTTGGAGCAAATTTAATTTTGTATTTCATTTTTAAATGTTTATTTCACTGATATCTTCTGATTTTCTTTTGAATATGGGGTTAAAATAAAATGGCTACATATCTATGTGAAAAAAATGAGATATAGAAGATACAGATCTTAAAATTCAGAATGTCAGACTAGCATCAAACACAGAGTATTTGCAAAGAGTGACGAATGTCTTGCCAGCAGCAAACTGGAGTTGTCATTAGAATTCAGACCATGAAAAGAGGGAAAAAGAAAAGGCTGTAGAGGGAAACTGCACTATTAAGATACTGACAAAAAATATTAGGTCTGAAAGAGGTATAAAAAATGTCACCTTTCACATTCCTTTTTTTAAAAAAAGATTAAATAAAGCATCTAACATAATGTTCTTCAACATTACTGAAATTCAATGTACCTTGTAGTACAAGAATAGAGAGGGAATATTTTCAGCAAAACACTTTCAATGTACTCCAAGATCAAAGGACTTCATAATCTAGGTCAGGATTGCTGACAATATCAATTTTGAGTGAATAAAATATAAAGATTCCAACAGAAAGGAAAATACCTGTCTTATCAGATTTGGGAGGCTTGTAGGCCATTCCTGATCAAGAAAGATTCAGAAAAACCTTTTTTGGCTTTATTCTGTGCTCTTGAAGGAAACTCTGCACACTTCAGTGAGTAGGTGGGAACTTTCTAGTGATATACATCTTACTAACACTAATGTGCATCTTTCCCACTCCACCAAACCCAAATCCATTTATGTGATTCTCAATGTTTCTCAAAATTGACTGTATAGCAGAATGGCTTAAGCTTTCAAAGAACACCTCTCTGGGTTTGAACCCAAATTTACAGAACTGAAACCTCTAGGAGTGAGGTCCTAGGATGTGAATTTAGCTTAAAAATCTCCCTAGGAGATTTTCATGGACTCAGCCGCATACTGCTTAGCAGGCCTGTGTTAGGAATAGTCACTCCAGAAATCTTTCCAATCTTCCAGAAGTGATAGAGCACCCTGTGGAACCCAGGTTCCATGGCACCCTTCCAGGAGTTTTAGAGAGAAAAACAAAGCCATATTCAAATACATTGTTCTTAATATTTATTTATTTTCCCTTTTGTTGCCCTTGTTTTTTAAACTGTTGTACTTGTTATTGTTGTTATTGATGTCACTGTTGTTAGGACAGAGAGAAATGGAAAGAGGAGAGGAAGACAGAGAGGGAGAAAGACAGATACCTGCAGACCTGCTTCACTGCTTGTGAAGCAACTCCCCTATAAGGCAGGGAGCCAGGGGCTCCAACTGGGATCCTTATGCCAGTCCTTGTGCTATTGCTCGGCTCCCTCAAATACATTTTAATGAAAAATCTTGCCAAATGAAATTATGTCACAGTGACCACCCAGCCTTGTAGTCACTAATATATTAATATAAACATTATTTGGCTCCATGTTGTTTGAAAGGCTTCAGACTGTACTAGTCTAGATTTCTACTTGCAGCCTGAAAAGTGAAAAGTTTCTAGCATATTTGGATCCAAAGGAGTTGCTCAAGTTGTGACTGTCTTCACTGATTTCCTTATTTCACAATTCAGAACTTCTCACCTGGTGCCTTGGTGAGCTTCATTAAACTAGTCTGAGTTGTTTCATTTCTAAACATCAAAGGTTTCCATTTCCTCTACATTAAAACTACAGAAGACAGAAGAGTTTTTTTTTCTAAGTTTCCTTTGTTTATTCAGTGACCTGACATATGATGGAAATCTAACAAGTATTTGTTGAACACAACCTATTAATTTAACAAGAAATATAAAATAAATAAATTAGAGAAGACTATTCTATGGAAGGGTATAGTAAAAAGATAAGAAAAAGAGAGAATGAAAGAAAATATAGTGAATTACAACATTTAGAGACAAATATACCTACGGCAGAGCTGAAGCAGTAGACCAATCTGTCTACAGATGACTTTTTCCTCCCTTATTTCCCCACATGACTTTTTGATAGATCTGTGTGGCATTAAAAGGTGGTGTGCTCCCCAACCCCCTCCACCCAAATTCTAACAGTTTGTTATTACAACAGTAATAACAAAAACAGGTAACTTCTGTTTTCATCCCAAACATTTGGAAATTCAAGTCTCACTGGACCCCACATTTCCCTGTGAAAACAATAAGGGTGAGATGAATTGTGGCTCTTGCTTGATATATCTCAAGTTTACCAAATCCCACTGGTTAATTAACTAAAGAATTTTACCTTAAATCTGAACTAAGCTTGACATCATCATTTTCCTGAGCCCTGTAAGCATCTGGTCATTCCCAATCTAATCTCCTTATGTGTAAAAATTTGATAGAGGTTAAAATAACATAACTGTAACATCTGAGTATTTCTAGAAGGGTTAATTGCTACTGCATTGTCTCCTTGTCTATACCAGCTTCCAGAAGAGGGTGGGCCAAAGAAAAAAACACTAATGCATTCAATGTCAAAGAGAAAAGTCCTGTCTTCCACTTCTTTTGGTCCTAAAGTATTTCTACCATGGGTAAAGGTCTGTCTTCACAGTCCTTCACTGAGTGTCTCCATGTCCTTGCTCTCTTTGCCTCTCTGCAAAAACACTTACAGAACAGGCTTAACTTCATAGTATCCATCAAGGATTGTTGCTATGAGGCTCAAAATTTCCCACTAAAAAGTTTTACTGTTCAGAGTCATCCTACTTCAGTTACTACCATTGATACTTTAGACATTAGAGTCTTCGTTGGAATTATAAACACTTTCTATAAAATTTAAATGATTTCTTCATCAAATCTTTTATTTTTTTTTTATTTTTTTTATTTTTTATTTATTTATTTTTTAAAAAATATTTATTTTATTTATTCCCTTTTGCTGCCCTTGTTGTTTTATTGTTGTAGTTATTATTGTTGTTGTCGTTGTTGGATAGGACAGAGAGAAATGGAGAGAGGAGGGGAAGACAGAGAGGGGAAGAGAAAGATAGACACCTGCAGACCTGCTTCACCGCCTGTGAAGCGACTCCCCTGCAGGTGGGGAGCCGGGTGTTCGAACCGGGATCCTTATGCCGGTCCTTGTGCTTTGCGCCACCTGCGCTTAACCCGCTGTGCTACAGCCCGACTCCCTCATCAAATCTTTTAAATCAATGTCATTAGACATTAAAATGTCTATTCTCTTCTCTAGTGTATTTTTATTTAAAAGAAACTATTGATTTAAACCCAAGAATCTATAGTTGAGCAAAGGAAAAAATTTAACCAACATAGGATTATAAAACCATTGAATCAAATTTAAATCAATTACTATGTAAGGAGTTCTGAATAGGAGTAAATGAATTATTTAACTTCTAAGTGAAAGCTTTACAGATCTCTCATAAAAATTTTATTACCATAGTTAACAGAAATTTTGTGAATTACTGTCTACATATACAGGAAAATCATAAAAAAAAGAAACATTACAGAAGGACCAAAAAAAAGAACATGCTACCTCAATAATTTTTATATAGTGTTAGACCTAAAACTATGATATATTGACAGAAATTGATTTAAACTATGAGTACAAAGAACTGGTATAAATCCTGATATCTAAAAAATTTAAATGCCTTTTTGTTGATATATATATTTTCCCTAAAAAGAATTTTTTTGCGATAACTAACTGTTGCCTTTTTATTCACTCAGCTATTACTTTATTGGCAGGATGAACTAAAGCAAACAAGGTTACAGATTTTAAATATTTAGACAACAAAAGCTAGCAGTCCCTGTGGATGCAAGAAAATGAAGTAGACAAGTCTTTGGAATCTGGCAGAGGGAATAGAAAATGCATATGATGAAAAGCAAGGCAGTGGGACTAACATAATAAATACAGTGGTGCAAAGAGCTATGACAGCCCATTCATTTATGTATTCATTCAAACATACTCTGGGTGCATCCTCTTCCAGAGCAATAGAGAAAGCTATAACACTTTCTTATCAGAGAGTTGAAGGTTTAAAGGAGGGAAAGACAATTTTCAAATAATTACACAGATACATTAAGAAATGCACAATTCTGATGGGGCAGGCGAGAGGGAGGTATGACTTGGTCAAGCTGGAGCAGCTGACACAGTGAGCACTGAATTCTACTACTACAACCAACAGTTCTCAGAGCAGAGAGAATTAAGGCACATGTGCCAAGGTACTGTGGATATGGACTACATGGAAAGTATCTGGGACTGAAAGTAAAGTGGTGGACCCAGAGAAGAAATAATCTGAGTCATGCTAGATGAGCGTGGAGGACAGGCAAGGCTACCATCTAGAGGACTTTGTAGGTCATGATAAGAATGTTAATTTTTATATTCTGAGCATTAATTATACATAAGAGGGTTACTAAGCAGGGAGCAGTGAGGGTAAATTTAGTTAAGAAACAACAAAACCTAAATACCCTGTGTATTGGGTTAAGAACAAATGTGGAAGAAAAAGGAGGAGGAAGAAGGAAGGGGATGAGGGTGATACAGAATAATGGTTATGTAGGGACAGGGGGGTGGCACACCTGGTTAAGTGCACATTATAGTGCTCAGAGATCTGGGTTCAAGCCCCTGGTTCCCACTTGCAGGGGGACAGTTTCACAAGCAGTGAAGCAGGTCTGCAGGTGTCTCCCTCTCTCCCTATCACCCTCGTCCCTCTAAATTTTTCTCTGTCCTAGTAAATAAAATACATAAAGTTTAAAGAATAAATTATTAACACAAAAGACATTCATGCTTGGAACTCTGAAGTCCCAAGTTTAATTCCCAGCACCATAAACCAGAGCAGACAAATAGTCTGAAAACAAAACAAAGAACAGGATGAACATAACAGTAGGTGACTATGATGCCATGTAGGCTAGCCCCAGGAAATACTTAGTTGAATATACTGGGCAAAAAGTAAACAAGTTCACAGAACTGGAATATTTAGGCTTACTGCTGTGAGAAAGGGCCAGTGATGGAGAAGAGTCTGTCAGAGGTAACTTCTAGGTGTCTGGCACTGAATGGAAAAGGGTACTAGTTACAAAAAGGGAAGTGGTCCAGCTTTGGGAGTTTGGGAGATAATAAAGGTGATTTTGGATTATGCTCAGATTGAGCTGCTTTTAGAAACATAGGAAAGAATATGAGGTAGGAATCAGATAAATAGGTAAGGAAGTTAGAGGTGGGTTGTGACTTGAAGAGATTGCAAAGGGAGAATGTGTAACATGAGAAAAAGAGGTATTAAGGGCTCTGAGATTTAATGGCTGAATAAAGAATTGTCACACAGAGAAAAACAACTGTCTGAGAGGCTGAGGAAAATCCAAGTAAAGGTGACATCCTGGAAGCCTTGCACCTAGGTACTGCTGTAATAAGTGACAATGCTAAGTATTATGCCAAAGAATGAATGGTGAAGCAAGATGATTATGAAAACTAGCCACTGGACCTAGTGACACTGGCTAGAATATATGTTGGAGGTTAAAGCCAGGTTGAAATGCCTGAGCACTAGAGGGAAGTGAGGAAATTAACTCATCTCATAAACTCTGGCTCGGTAAAGAAGGGAGACGGAATAGTAGTGGAATGGCAAATGGAAATGAAAGCTATTTTCTGCTTTTATATTTAGTGGGAGAAAATGGAAAGTATTTAAAAGCCAACAGAAACCAGTGGTGTATTGATTCTGCCAAATGAGTAAAATGTTCCATTTTTCTTTCTTTCTTTTTTTTTTTTTTTTGCCTCCAGGGTTACTGCTGGGACTTGGTGCCTGGACTATGAACCAACTGCTCCTGGAGGCCATTTTTTTCCCCTTTTGTTGCCCTTGTTGTTTATTGTTATTATTATTATTATTGCTGTAGTAGTTGTTGGATAGGACAGAAAGAAATTGAGAGAGGACAGAAAGTCAGAGAGGGGATGAGAAAGACACCTGCAGATCTGCTTCACCACCCATGAAGTGACACCCTGTAGGTGGGGAGCCAAGGGCTTGAACCGGGATCCTTATGCCGGTCCTCATGCTCTGCACCATGTGCGCTTAACTTGCTGTGCTACCACCCGGTCCCCCAAACCATTGCATTTTTCTCTGAGGTTACTTACCTATCATTGTATATGAACATGGTCTGCAATACGCACCCCAGACTAATATATGACCCTTGCTTTCAGGAAATGAAAACAAGTGACACAGCTTACCAGCTAGGAAAGAAGCTGAATAAACGTTCATGGGAAAGCAAGATGGATTTATTAGTGATGGTGAACAAGGTGCTGCACTGCATCTATTGCTCTTGATTCTTGTAAAATAAAAGCTAATACTGACCAAAAAAAAAAAAAAAGCCAACAGAAAGGGTGTTTTTAGGAAAGCATTGGATTTGAGGTACAGGAGAGAGAGGGTGGATATAACAGCATTCTGAAGAGAGTGAGTAGTTTAAGTCCTAGAGATAAGTGGAAGGGCTGGTCTAAGATGAAAGGAAGGTAAAAGTGTCTATTGTAAAAGGAAGAAAGGAGAAGTGGGAGTAGGTGTTTCGTATTTGTAACAGAGAGCCCTGTGAACTGTTCTTTTCTCCATAATGTGGAAATGAAGTCACTGACTGCAAAGAGCAGAACAGACTTGAAATGGTCAGAAAAAGGGAGAATAGAATATGAGAACAAGGACCTCAAGGAGGACCATCTGAGGAAGGGACACAATAATTACAGAAAACTCAGAGGGCAAAAGTGGTGACAGTGAAGAGACAACTCACTCATGTCCAGTTTGGTTTTTGACAGATTGGTTTAACACAAAATGCTAGTTTCGCTATAAGGACTAACAACTGAATAAACCCATTTTTCAATTGATGAATCTAAAACTATAATAAGTATGACTTCAAAATATGTCTTATAATCAAACTTTAATCTCTTAAATCTGTTTTAAAACTCCTATTTTAGACTCACATTTAGCTCAATAATATAATTTTGTTCATTCAAATAATTTCAAGAAATGTCACCCCAAATGAATCTTTAACATTATTCCCTAACTCTAATATACAAGCCAAAAATAAAAATGACCTATATGCAAATCTTATATGCAATTTGTAACTGAGTCCTCTGTGAATATAGGTGACAAAGATACACCAATATTTGGAGGTATAGATCAACTTGCCAAGGCTCATGTCCAGCGGAAAAACAATTACAGAAGCCAGAACTCCCACATTCTGTACCATCAAAACAATTTTGATCCATACTCAAAATGAATCAAAAAATGAGGGAGAAGTATAAGGATAGGAGGAATAGATAGGAAGACTCTGGGAGGCAGCTATGCTCACCACTATACCACCAATATCTACGATAGGAGGACTCTGAACTCCAGCTCCATCAGGATACAGAGAGAGGAGGAAAAAGGAAGGGACATTTGGATATAGTAATAGGGTCATGAGTGGGTTGGAGGGGAAGAGAAGACTAGACCTGGAAGAAAAAAGTGGTAATTATGTACAAATGTAGATAGATAGTTGTAGAGATGATGGTTAACTCACGTGTGCAACTTTGGGAGAAATGCTGTGGCTAGCAATGGAGGGACTGGGGATTCAGAACTCTGGTGGTGGGTACGGCATGAAATTGCATCCTTGTTGACATGTAATTTTGTAAATAAATATTAAATCATTAATTTAAAAAAAGGTTAGAAAAAAGGATATGCCAATATTTGAAAGTGTACATATAAAAAAGAATAAAGCCATAATTTCAGTTTTTGACTGGCAAAGAACCAACATCAGAACATGCAAATTATCATTTTTGCTTTTTTCCTTACCATATCCACAGAGCTTCTTTTCTCTAGTAGTATTCGAAATAAACTAGCTGTAATCTTGTTATCAAGGACTCCTTGGTCAAGGCCACGATTATCATCTTGCATGAGTCTTCGGTCCATGATAACTTCAATCTGACCTAACAAACAAACAAGGTGGCCAAAGTTATTTCATATAAATATACACTGAGGGTCACTCAAGTGTAAGGTACATTCAAGTTTATCCTCTATTAAGGAGACAGATTCTATAAAATCCATAGCACCACGGACTTTTTTTTTTTCTTTTTTTTTCCCTCCAGGGTTATTGCTGGGCTCTGTGCCTACACCATGAATCCACCGCTCCTGGAGGCCATTTTTCCCCCCTTTTGTTGCCCTTGTTGTTGTAGCCTCGTTGTGGTTACTATTATTGCCATTGTTGATATTGTTCGTTGTTGGATAGGACAGAGAGAAATGGAGAGAGGAGGGGAAAACAGGGAGGGGGAGAGAAAGATAGACACCTGCAGACCGGCTTAACCGCTTGTGAAGTGACATCCCTGCAGGTGGGGAGCCAGGGTGTCCTATCGAACCAGGATCCTGCAGACCTGCTTCACCGCCTGTGAAATGACTCCCCTGCAGGTGGGGAGCCCCGGGCTCTAACTGGGATCCTTACGCCGGTCCTTGCACTTTGCGCCACGTGCGCTTACCCCGCTGTGCCACCGCCCAACCCCCACGAACTTTCTTTTGATAACTGCTCAAATCAGCCAGTATAAATTAATAAGAAGGGACTATATTTTTGTTGTTCTCTACTAATCTCGAGTAAAATCTTGATTAGAAAATGAGAAAACAGACATATCAGAATTGAAGTAAAATTTAAAAATAATTTTATATACAGAACAAAGTCCTCCAAAATTTTCACTTACTAAGTACATTTAGAGTTTTAGACTTTTTATGAGATTCATTAGGAAATGCATCAAGTTTGAAGACAAATTCAGATAGGTACAATGTAAAGATATTTGAAATAAAACTAGACATTATTAGAAAAGTGATGAGTTTCTGAAGAAGATCTAGGACTTGAGCACTCAGCACATATGTACAACCTTTCCCCCTGAATATTATATTAGTGAAATCAGCCTCTAGGTCAAAAAGGCCTTTTTGCTCTGCAACAATTCCACATTTCTTCTACTTTACACAGTTAGATAGGGGATAGTAGACTAACATAAATATATTTATTTATTTATTCCTTTTTGTTGCCCTTGTTGTATTGCTGTAGTTATTGTTGTTATTGATGTCGTTGTTGTTGGATATGACAGAGAGAAGTGGAGAGAGGGGAAAACAGAGGGGGAAAGAAAGATAGACACCTGCAGACCGGCTTCATGAACCAGGATCCTTATGCTGGTTCTTGCGCTTTGTGCCATGTGCGCTTAAGCAGCTGCACTACCACCCAACTCCCCATATTTATATTTTAAAACATACTAAAACTAAAGCTATATATACTTAAAAATGTGTATTTATGTATGCACCCAAGTAGTCATTTATATTTCTAGTGATCAAGTCACATTAAAGGGTAATACATAAAAAGATTTTTTAAAACAGCTTTTACTCTTAAATAGCCTAATTTCTTTCTCATAGTTTCTGGTATTTGGTCAAGAAATTATCAACAATGACTAGAACTCTTGTTGCTGCTACTTCCATATTTTAGATGATGACTTTATAGAACTCTTCAGGCACTGGAACTGAATGTCCCCACATGTATCTACATTTTGATCACTTCACACAAAAATTAGTAAACTAATTTCTTAGCAACTTCTAATTATTCACCTGCTTCCAAATGATAGTGCATATATGATGTGACACTCAGTAATTTCCCAAAACTGCATTTGTTTGGGAGTGTATAGCAAGGTCAGAGGAGCTTTCTTTCCCAGGGCTCAATTAAATTATTCAATAATATGAGAAATGTTGTTTGTTTCATGACTGCTTGACTCCTAATGCCTAATTCTGTTTTAGAACCAACTTTTCAAATTTTAGGATTTAAAAAAAAAGGTTTCTCTAATGATAGGTGCTTGCAAAAGAGATACAGTATCATACACAACTGAATCCTACTCAGTTACAAGAAAAGATCAATCTCTTGTCTTTCACACTACAATATCATATATTTTTTTTTTACTGAAACTGGAGGAAAGTAGGGTTAAGTGAAACAAATCAGAGAAAGATAAATACTAGACGAACTGTCAACTAGAAATAAACCCTCAGTCTACAACTGGAGATGTGAAGTTACTAAGAGGAGTGGGGAGGAAGGAGAAAAGAGGGTGGAAAGAGGGTGACCCGCACTTTGGTGGCAGTGAGGCACGCTGACATTATTTGTTAGAGTTGTGCAACTAAAGCTGAATAAGGGCAAGAGACTGGTATACTTTAACGATGACTCTTTAGTCACTATCAGGCCATTCCACCAGCTGGGGCCCCTAATTGGGGAGTCCTGGGTCTCCCAAACAGACTTGATAAGACCCTCTCTCCATTGTTTACGGTCATTTCTAGCAGGAACAACACAATAAGACCCCTTTGTGGGCCCCCATAGGACCTTGCCCTCAACTTGGATCAACAATGGTAGAGAACGTTCCATCCTCTGAAGGGAGGATGGACAACATACTCTAAGCTACACCCGAGGAAGATGGGTCAATACTGGGGCAGCATGAAATGTTCCTACTCATGACCACAGAATGTGAGCTCAGATCTAGAGGGATGTAGAGGTCACACACGCTCCTAAGCTAATTATGGGCCCCAGATCACAACAAATTGATGGGGTTTACAGTAATATTTATACCCCTTTCCCATATTAGGGAGCTACTTTCTTCCCTGATCCAGTTTTCTGGTCCTTTTCCCAGCCATGACATCATTTCCCCAGACAATAATTAGGATTCACCTGCATATTAGATTTCAGGCTCAGGCAAAAACAAACAAAACAAAACAAACAAACAAAAAACCACGTATAGCCACAGGCCCTTTGAAATATAACTAAAATATGCCTACTTGCTATCTACAAAATGGAGAACCCCCCACAACTCTTCATCTGCACTATTCCAGTCTTTAGGTCCATAATTGTCCAACAGTTTATTTGGCTTTGTATATTAACTCTCTTTTCAGCCACCAGGTTCCAGATGCTAGCAGGATGTGACCAGACTTCCCTGGACAGACAACCCCACCAATATGCCTTGGAGCTCCGCTTCCCCAGAGCCCTTCCCAACTAGGGAAAGAGGGAGACAGGATGGGAATATGGATCGACCTGTCAACACCCATGCTCAGCGGGGAAGCAATTACAGAAGCCAGACCTTCCACCTTCTGCATCCCACAATGATCTTGTGCCCATACTCCCAGAGTTAAAGAGTAGGAAAGCTACCAGGGGAGGGGTTGGTATACAGGTCTGGTGGTGGGAATTGTGCGAAGCTGAACCCCTCTTATCCTATGGTTTTGTCAATGTTTCCTTTTTATAAATAAATAATAAAAAAGAGTTGTGCAACTATACTCTTAACATTTCCTCAATTAAAAAAAAAAGGTGTCACAATGTTGCATCAGGCACAAGGATATTTTGAATTTTTCTTGCCATGAGCATTATGGCTGGAATTCAGCGTGTACAGAACTCCATGGCTCTCAATGGCCATATTTCGTACTGCCCCCCCCCCACCTCTAAGAGACAGAGACAGAAAGGGAGAGAAAGAAAAAGAGAACAACACTTAAACAACCTTCTAAGTAATTCTATGTGATGATCTAGGTCTTAAACTGGAGTCCTTTCGCATGGTAATGTGAGCTCTCTGAAAGGTAAGCCATCCACTTTTTTCTGGTCTGCTTATATTGATTTTAAAGAAATTATGACTTTCTCCTTTTGGCTTATTTCACTTAACAAGATTCCTTCAAGTTCCATCTAAGATGAGACAACGGAGATGGCATCATCATTTTTAACAGCTGAGTAGTATATAGATGTTACAGGGGGAACTTAAGAACCAAGAAAAGGAAAACATAAAGTGAAACTTGGACTGGGTATAGTGAATTGCACCAACGGAAAGGACCCTGGGGAAAGAAGGAAAGGGCATGACTGAGGGTGTATTGAGGTTCTGATGGTGAAAAAGGGACTAAAATGGGGAGTGAGAGTGTTTTGCAAATGTCTATCATGGGGAGATAAGAAATTGTACCTATATGTTAACAACTATACTGTAAATCATTAACTCCAATAAAGTGATTTTTAAAAAAAGGCACCATTCACAGAGTGGGATATTTTATATAATATTACATTCTTTTAAGCTCTCTTTTAAAAATCTGAATAATGTCACACTGTTGATTCCTTTCCCACACTATGATGACAAAGGACATTGAGGAATAGGTCTGCAATTGGAAGTGTGATTTCCAGTTTGCTGAAGGCCTGCTTCTCCCTGCACTCCCTGGTGAAACTCTGATATAAGGCCATTATTATCATAACTATGCTTATGTCTGTAAAGCCTGATTTAACGTGAGATAACAGAGAGAAATGAGTGTGTTAAAGTACAGAATTATGAATATAACCCATATCAAAATGGGTTTATGCTATAAGATACACCAGATATCTGTGTCCATTTGTTATATACCTAGATTAAAAAAAATCATTATTTACTTTCTGACAGATCAGGGTACCATTCTAGGACATGCAATGTTGGGAATAGATCCATAGGCCTCACACATGCAAGTCATTCACCAGGGAGTTATCTCCCTGGCTACTTTTCTTATAATCTTAAGGTAGTTGTCATAGGAGCCTAAAAAATAGCTCACATGGTTATGACTCTGGCATTTAGGTGACCAAGATTCCAGCCCAGTGCCCACCACACTGAAGAAAGCTTCAGTGCTGTATCTCCTCCCCACCCCCACCACCCTGGCTCTCTCTCTCTATTTGAAAAAATAGATCTTGGTACAGTGAAGTCCCAGAGATGGGGGTAGGGGGGGAGAAATCACAGTAACTCTTAATATATAATGAAAGAAGAGTATTTGATGATAAGTAAATGCTAATTAAAACTTTATGTTGTAAAGGATAAATACTGCCAAAAGAAAGCTTTTCAAAATCAAGGTCTAATATACATTTTCTTTTTCAGAATTCCTAATTTTATTTATTTATTTATTTATTTATTTATTTTATTGCCACTAAGGTTATCACTGGTACTCAGTGCCTGCAAGACGAATTCAGCACTACTGCAACCTTCTTTTCCCCTTTCATTTTTCTTTTTCAGAGACAGAGAGAAATTGAAAGGAAAGGGGGAGACTGTGAAGTCCAGTCCCCAACCCCTGCCACTTCCTGCAGGTAGATACCAGGGGCTTGAACCTGGGCCCTTGTGCACGATGATGTGTGTGCTTTACAGGCTTGTCACTGTCCAGCCCTTCAGAATCTTTAAAGTCTTATCTCTCACTTTTTATCCCCATATCTGTATTATCTCTACTCCTATTCTTCTAGAATGACAGTGATTTAGGGAAGGACCTAAGCTTTGAAAATTTAGGCAGACTATCTAAACTTTCAGTTATGTTTCCATGTATGTTTAATCATGACAATGACAGAGACTTCCACAGTTGGCTACCAAGAGAGGCACCTTATCTTTAAAAACACTCTTGAAGTGAACTTTCAGATCTCCATTTTTTAAAAAAGTATTTTATTTATTTTATTTTTGAGAGAGATCCAAAGAGAGAGAGAGAGAGAGACAGCAAGAAACACCAGAGCACTGCTTAGCTCTAGCTTATGGTGGTGCGGGGGATTAAACCTGGGACTTCAGAGCCTCAGGAATGAGAGTCTCTTTGCGTAACCATTATACAATCTACCCCCACCCAATCTCCATCTTCTTCATCTGAACATTATTTGACATTGTTCTCACAAATGCCCAAGTTAACTAATAGTCTGGTTCTCAAGAGGTGACATTAGTGATTGGAGATGCTATAGTATCATAAGAACAACAAAAAATGCACAGATGCAACTGCCAACCCGACTTTCCTGGGCAGACGACCTCACCAATGTGTCCTGGAACCCCACCTCCCCAGAGACCTATCCCACTAGGGAAAGACAGAAACAGGCTTGGGGTATGGATTGAACTGTCAATGCCCATGTCTTGTGGAGAAGCAATTACAGAAGCCAGATCTCTCACCTTCTGCACCCCATAAAGATCTTTGGTCCATACTCCTAGAGGGATAAAGAATAGGGAAGTTTCCAATTGGGGAGGTGGGGTGGCTGGGGGGCAGGGGGGAATGGATATGGAACTCCGGTGTTGGTATGGAATTGTACCCATTTTATCCAACAGTAGTATTTGGAAGATACTGTCATTCATTATTAAATCACTAATAAAAATAGTAACAATAACACAAATACACAAATGCTTGGAGATTCTATGAACAAAAAACAGTATGAACAATACATACCACTTTTCAAACTTGATACACCTAGAGACTGAGCAGAGAGAAGAGTCAAGCGGTGCTCAGAATCCTGAATGTAGGCCATTGTGGTCATTGGATAGACATTTGCTTGAAGAGGCAATTTGCTCAGCGTCATCCTGGGTTGAATCTAGAAGACCACAAAATTCTCTTAAGATAAATCACTAATATTTACATATGCACTTTTACAAATGAAACCTGGCTACAGATAACTTTTCTTTCAAAGCTCCCTTTCTTGTTCAAGGAAAGCACTCATTTAAAAAAATAAAACATTCAGAATAATATGAAGCCAAGTCATGAGGATATTAGAAAATAACATCTAAAGTGAGAAAGTTAGAACTTGTCCATATTTTCAGAATAGACATTCTTATTTAAATTCAGAATAAAAATCCTTCAAAAAAAGTCTTCAGGTCTCCAGTATTTCCATAAAACAAATTATAAAGGTATTAAGTATTCATTTCTCATCTAAATCTAGCATACTGCTTTTGTAATGAATGCTAAGCATTAGCTCTCTATCCCCTTTCAAGAAATATCTCTTATAATTCTTGAATCATTTTAATAAATACCACAGATCTCCCCACCAAATCCTCTAATATACTACATTATAATAACTGAATGCATATTTATATTTAAAAATTACTCAGTGCTTACTCTTCCTGTTTAGTTTCAACGTAGAAAGTTTCAAATGTCAATTTTTCTTGATCTAGTAAGGGAATGCATAAAATAAAGCTCTAGTTTTAGTATTTGGAAGATACTGACAGCGTAGCCTAGGTTAGGCCAAGGAGATTCACTCAACCCTCTGGAGACATTACACAGAGACTCTTTTATCAGGAATCTTGTTCACATGACATAAAAGTGCAAGGGAAAGCATAATGTGAAACCTGGACTGGGTGCAGCATTACTGCAACAAAGCAAAGGACTCTGGGAAAGGAGAGAAAAGGGTGAGATGGTGGGCACTCTGGAATTCTGATATATGGCGGTGGGGAGGATCTAGGCTGGGGGAAGAGTGTATTATAGACATTTATTATTGGGAGATGAGAGGCTGTACATATGTTTCAACAACTGTACTGTAAACCATTAAGCCCCTAAAACAGTAGGGAGGGAAAATATTATTTAAAAACGTCCCATTTTTATAAACTGATAACAGTTTTACTTGAAATTCAAGAAAAGGACAAGTAGGAAGTTACTATAGCAGTGGCCATTTTTTGAGTGTCTATTATTAACACAGGCCACTATTAAAAACTTTTTTTTTTTTTGACAGAGCTAGAGCTTCACAAGCCTACAATTTCAGCATTCCTGGCATTCATTCAGATGGAGCAGTGAAGGAAGTAGTGAGAGACCATAGCATTAGAGCTCCCCCTGGTACTATAGTACTTCTAATGTGGTGCAAGGGTTCTTACATGGATTGTATGTGCCCTACCCAGTGAGCTATCGTTTTGGCCCTACACATAAAATTCTTTTTTTTTTAATTTTATTTATTTATTTTATTTATTTTTTCCCTTTTGTTGCCCTTGTTGTTTTATTGTTGTAGTTATTATTGTTGTTGTTGTTGTTGTTGGATAGGACAGAGAGAAATGGAGAGAGGGAGGGGAAGACAGAGAGGAGGAGAGAAAGATAGACACCTGCAGACCTGCTTCACCGCCTGTGAAGCAACTCCCAGGGTTCGAACCGGAATCCTTATGCCGGTCCTTGTGCTTTGCGCCACCTGCGCTTAGCCCGCTGTACTACAGCCCGACTCCCTACACATAAAATTCTTAACATTCACAACAACCTTGTAGTATGCCCTAAAACTTTCTCACAAAACTGAGTAGTGTCCCCTTCACTGATAAATCAGGCAGTGAGTATGATTTTATCTTGATGGAGGAGGTGTCACTACATAGATGATAGTGCTGGAATGAAGGTGGGCTCTGATCCATTACTTGGTGTCCTTTTAAGAAGAGGGGAATCTGAACACAAGAACATACAGAGATTCAAAAAGAATGCCAAGTGACACTGGAGAGAGAGAAGAATATTTCTTTTTTTTTTTTTTTAAGTTTTTTAATTAATTTATTTAGTTATTTATTTTCCTTTTTGTTGCCCTTGTTGTTTAACATTGTTGTGGTTATTAATGTCATTGTTGTTGGATAGGACAGAGAGAAATGGAGAGAGGAGGTTAAGACAGAGAGGAGGAGAGAAAGACAGACACCTGCAGACCTGCTTCACCGCTTGTGAAGTGACTCCCCTGCAGGTGGGGAGCCGGGGGCTCGAACTGGGATCCTTATGCAGGTCCTGGCGATTTGCGCCACGTGCGCTTAACCCACTGCGCCACCGCCGGACTCCCAAGAGTGATATTTCTATAAGTCAAGGAGTGCCAAGGATGTTTCCACACTATGGAGGAAGCATGGCCTTGACTACAATTTGATTTCAAAGTCTATTGTCCAAAACTGTGGAAGAGTAAATTTCTGTTGTTCCAAGTCACCTATTTTGTGGCAGCTTATATAACAACCAAGGAAATTAATAAATTAGTGAAAAAAGTAGAAAGAAAATTTAGCTTGAAAGAAATTTCTATTGCTCCTTTCCAATCTTGATCTTCCCATTCCAATAATACTTATAAAATAATTTCCTCCCATTCAATAATACTTATAAAAAGACATTTAAAAATGTCGTGACTATCTTGCTGCCTCCCTGAATCCTTACCGGGGGGCCTAAATTTCTATTTCTGCTCTACCATTCTTTCCAAAGTTCACAATTTAGCCTATTTTAAAAGCAGAAATATTTAGACTATACATTTAAAAATAATAATTCTCTGTTTAAATGTTCAATCCTTGAAAAGGAAATTCACATTTGTATTCATTTTTTCCATTCATGTATACACCCACACACAAAAATAATTGCTTCTGTAAGATTTTAAGAAAAGTCTTTTTTTTTTTCCTGTATACAAGGAAAATAAATCATCATAAAGTTAGGGCTTCATTAAAACATCAAACAACTGTAGTAGAATTAACATGTTAATTCAAAATGTATATTGCATTTTTTTTTCCTTTTTGCTTTGGTAAAGGTTTAAATTCAACTCCTGCATAAAAACTGTAGAAGAGAAAGTTATCACCATTCTTTCTACTCATTCCAGTTGAAAATCAAAGTAAAAGCATTTGTTGTGAAAGCATTTCTATTCACCACCAGAAATTTCTAAAATACTAGTGTCTCAAAAACATGCTAATGTTTTTAATGGTATTATTTCAAAGGCACAATGTCAGACACACATGCTCTGAATACAGAAGCTTAGATAACAATCAAAAAATTCTATTAAATTAGGGAACTGACATTATGCAAAAAAAATGAATCAATTTTCTCATTACTATTTCAAACTGCTTGGTAGAAATTTTGATTGAATACATAACTACCCATATTTATAAGCAGAAATAAAAGAAAAAAAAGTCTCAAAACAGAATAGCTCACACTCAGCTCGACCTGACCCGGACTCACTATCTAATCGAACAATAGTTTCAGCTTTTCCAAGGAGGTGAAATTTTTTAAATTTTTTTATTTAAGAAAGGATAAATTAACAAAACCATAGGGTAGGAGGGGTACAACTCCACACAATTCCCACCACCCAATCTCCATATCTCACCCCCTCCCCTGATAGCTTTCCCATTCTCTATCCCTTTGGGAGCATGGACCCAGGGTTGTTGTGGGTTGCAGAAGGTAGAAGGTCTGGCTTCTGTAATTGCTTCCCCGCTGAACATGGGCCTTGACTGGTCGGTCAATGCTCCCAGTCTGCCTCTCTCTTTCCCTAGTAGGGTGTGTCTCTGGGGAAGCAGAGCTCCAGGACACATTGGTGGGGTCTTCAGTCCAGGGAAGCCTGGCTAGCATCCTGAGGATGCCATCCGGAACCTGGTGGCTGAAGAGAGTTAACATACAAAGCCAAACAAATTGTTGAGCAATCATGGACCCAAAGCTTGGAATAGTGGAGAGGAAGTGTTAGGGGGGTACTCACTGCAAACTCTAGTGTACTTCTGCTTTCAGTACATATTTTGCACTTGTTTATGGATACATATGCTCTCTCTCACAGAAACTGGTGTATATCTAGGTTTTGGGACTTTGTTAGAAAGTGAACCTGGGATGGAATTAGAGTGTACTATAAAAGGAAAGGTCTCACCCAAGTAATGAAGCTGAAGGGTTTTCATTCCACACGTGAAGTCTCTCGACACAGTCTGAAGTGAAGCATGTTGAGGTGGCAATCGTTGTGTTGATTAGGTTGCGATCGGCAGATGCAATATTATTTGATATGGATTGGGAGAAGCATACGAGAAAGTGGGCCCTATCCAAGGGTTCCAGGACTGGGGGAAGTAGAGGCTCTATACTGGAGATGTGAGGTTCCTGCTGTCTTAGGGTTCAAAATCACATTATTTGTTAATTGGGTTAACTTTGAAAAGTCCTTTTGTTAGGGTTTGCTGTACAGTACCAAGTGTCTTGTATATAGCTGTGCTATTGGTTGCTTCTGATCTATTTGGTCTAGGCTTTTGAGAGAGTCCACATATCAAATACACAGCCTATATATTAAAAAGACTCAGTCTGTGTTTTAAAAAACTTCGAGATATACAATTAATTTTCCCTCTCTCATATTAATTATCTAGTGATTTATATGACTACATTTTACTAGGAATGTACATAAACACCATTCTCACCACCAAAAGACTGTGACCCATCCCTCCCACCCACTCCCACCCCCCACTGGCCCCAGGAAACTGCATGTCTACCCCTCACCACAGGGTTTTTACTTTGGTGCCCTACTTACAATTTGATCAGGTCCTGCTTTTAGTTTCCCTTTCAGATCTTCTTAGTCAACTTCTGTTGATGAGTGGGATCATCCCATACTCATCTTAATCTTTCTGACTTAGCTCACTTAACATAATTCCTTCTAGCTCTGTCCAAGATGGGTCAGAGAAGGTGGGTTCATTGTTCTTGACAGCTGCATAGTATTCCATTGTGTATATATACCACAGCTTTCTCAGCCACTCATCTGTTGTTGGGCACCTGGGTTGCTTCCAGGTTTTAGCTATTATGAATTGTGCTGCTATGAACATAGGTGTACACACCTCTTTTTGGTTGGGTGTTATGGAGTCCTTGGCGTATAAGCCCAGGAGAGGAATTACTGGATCATATGGAAGGTCCATGTCTAGCCTTGTGAGTTTTCCAGACTGCTCTCCACAGAGGCTGGACCAATTTACATTCCCACCAGCAATGTAAAAGGGTTCCTCTGTCCCCACATCCTCTCCAGCATTTGTTGCTGCTGTCCTTTTTGATGTATGCCATTCTCACAGGGGTGAGGTGGTATCTCAATGTTGTCTTAATTTGCATTTCTCTGACAATCAGTGACCTAGAGCAGTTTTTCATATGTTTGTTAGCCTTTTGGATCTCCTCTGAGGTGAATGTTTTGTTTATATCCCCTGCCCATTTTTGGATGGGGTCATTTGCTTTTTTGGTGCTAAGTTTGCTGAGCTCTTTACATATTTTGGTGATTAGTTTCTTGTCTGATGTATGGCATGTGAAGATCTTGGGAGGTGAAATCTTAAACCAGCCAACCTGGAGTTTCTCAGATCAATACCACAAAGGCAATTTGCATAAAACTCTCAGGCCTACCCTGGCTTTACTAGCAATAATCTTTTCTTTTGCTAATAACCTTGTTCCATGCTTTGTCTATTAAACTTTCTATTTTGTACAAGTCCTTGTGGGTCTTTCTATTCGATTAGTTTTGTTTTATAACCTTCCTAACTGACCCTCTCCCTTTACTCTTTCCAAAGTTCTTTGCATATATAAGAAGCAAACTAACAAAGGATTTCCCCACCCTGGGTTTAGCACTTGAATTTCTGGGTTGCTCTGTTCTTATGTACAAGAGGTATACAAGTTACTGGTAAACAGCCCTTTAATTTTTATCTTATCATTTTGAGTTATGCTTGTTAGATTATTTATCCAGCCCCTGAAGAATAGAGAGGGGTACAGGATGATTTCTTTCACTAGGTTCCTATTTAATCTGCAAAACAGTCACAAAATCTTCCTTTGAAAAATGCAAAACCTTACTAATAGACATTTTACAAAGTGGTCTCTCAAATATTTCTTTTTAACTTTGGAAACTTGGTTGAACACAGAAACTTCAACTGTCTGTTAAAATTTAGTTTTATTCACAGACTGAGTCTTCTTAATATATAGGCTGTGTATTTGATATGCGGACTCTCTCAAAAGCCTAGACCAAGTAGATCAGAGGCAACCAGTGGCACAGCTATTTACAAGATACTGGGTACTATACAGCAAACCCTAACAAAAGGACTTTTCAAAGTTAACCCAATTACCAAATAATGTGATAATAACATTAACTATCGATTGGCTTTTTGAACCCTAAGACAGCAGGAACCTCACATCTCCACTATAGAGCCTATATTTCTCCCGGTCCTGGAACCTTAGGATAGGGCCCACTTTCCCACATGCCTCTCCCAATCCATATCAAATAATATTGCATCAGCTGATCATAACCTAATCAACGCAACGATTGCCACCTCAACATGCTTCAGCTCAGACTGTGTCCAGAGATTTCAGGTGTGGAATGAAAACCCTTCAGCTTCATTACTCGGGTGAGACCTTTCCTTTCATAGCATTCTCTAATTCCATCCCAGGTGGATCACTTTCTAACAAAGTCCCAAAACCTAGATATGCACCAGTTTCTGTGAGAGAGAACATATGTTCACACGTATCCATAAACAAGTGCAAAATATATACCTGAAAGCAGTAGTACACTAGAGTTTGCAGTGAGCACCCCCCTAACACTTCCTCTCCACTATTCCAAGCTTTGGGTCCATGATTGCTCAACAATTTGTTTGGCTTTGTATGTTAACTCTCTTTTCAGTCACCAGGTTCCAGATGCCATCAGGATGCCAGCCAGGCTTCCCTGGACTGAAGACCCCACCAATGTGTCCTGGAGCTCTGCTTCCCCAGAGACCCACCCTGCTAGGGAAAGAGAGAGGCAGACTGGGAGTATGGAGTGACCAGTCAACATCCATGTTCAGCGGGGAAGCAATTACAGAAGCCAGATCTTCCACCTTCTGCAACCCACAATGACCCTGGCCTGGGTCCATACTCCCAGAGGGATAGAGAGTGGGAAAGCTATCAGGGGAGGAGATGGGGTATGGAGATTGGGTGGTGGGAATTGTGTGGAGTTGTACCCCTCCTTCCCTATGGTTTTGTTAATTTATCCTTTCTTAAATAAAAAATAAATTTAAAAAATTTAGTTTTATTTTAGAAATAATTTGCAAATATTAAACACCCTTTTCAAAGGACACAAAATTGATTGCCCCATTAACCTATATAAAAGTTACACATTAATATAACCAGTACTTAAGTCGTTTTAAAGGAAAAAGTACCTGGTATCCATTTAGGTCAGTATAAAATCTATTTTGACTGCTTATGCTAGAAGAAATTTTCATTGCAATTTCACGGTTATATTCTTTTCGGATGTCCACAATGTTGGAAATTTCCACAGACTGTCCGTCTATTCCTAAATATAAAAGAATAACACACAGAAATTAATAGCCTCAATTTTCTTAAACATATTATATAGAACTCCTTCCAAAGTTAGAAATAAATTTCCTATGCTCTACTTCCTGTGTGTACCATCTCTTATTGACTAGATGGTGTTGCAATTCACCTTTGAAGAAATGATCAGATAGTAGAAAACCATTTACTCGGGGGTACGTATAACTCAATGGAAGGATGAAGAGGTTGGGAGGAAATAAACGTACATGAAACAGAACATGCAGATGCTTTTTCAATGAGTCCTTAGAGGAGAAAGATGACAGTGAATGAGAAAGCATCAGTCCCATTCTGGACAAGTACACCTCTCTTTGCACTGCCATTCCCTATTGGTCAGCCACTCTAGCCAACTTCATGATTCTCTCCTTACAAAAGAAATGTTGAGTAGTAAAAAAAATTTCTATTCTAAAAGCCAAAGAGATAGCTCATCAGATAGTTCGATTGCCTTACAGTGTCCATGGCTTAGATGCGAACACTAGCACCCTATGGGAGGTACCTAAGGCAGCTCCAGTGTTATGCTAAGTTTCCCATTCTATATATATATATTTGAACAAAAAGTGTCCCAGTGTGATGATACTGGATACCATATACACAAAAAATTTACATTCTATTGCTTCAAGAACTAGAGGATTATCACTCATAATCTAAATCTAGGAAAAGAGATCCAGTGAAATTACTTATGGCTGAAATTAATAATAATAATATTTTCTGGTGCATAATCTGGAAAGATTCCCCAGACTTAAATTAATTTTAATCAAGTTTACTACCTCATAAGACTCCTTGTTAAAAAGTGTTTCATTTGGTCCTTTGCTATATAGAAAAAAAAAAAAAGTAACTTGGAAAAAGACCCAGATGCATTAAACACTTCCTTGGTTTTAGATAAGGGCAAAATACTTGCAAATGTCTGTTACTCTCCATCTACTTTTTTTTTTTCTTTACCTCCAGGGTTATAGCTGGGGCTTAGTGCCTGCACTACAAATCCACTGCTCCTGGAGGCTATTTTTTTCCCCCTTTTGTTGGCCTTATTATTATTATAATCATTATTGCTGTCATTGTTGTTGGGTAGGACAGAGAGAAATCAGGAAAGGAAGGGAAGACAGAGATGGGGAGAGAAAGATAAACACCTGCAGACCTGCTTCACCACTTGTGAAGCAATCCCCCTGCAGGTGGGTAGCCGGGGACTCGAACTGGGATCCTTATGCCGGTCCTTGAACTTTGCGTCATGTGTGTTTAACCTGCTGTGCTACCACTGGCCCCCACTTCTACATCTATTTCGTTAGGTCTTTGGTGATGCCTTAGATCTGTTGCAGAGATGCAGTCCATTAAAAAAAAAATCAACACTCAATACAGATAGTGTATAAAAGAGTTCCAAGAGGGGTTAATCATTATACACCTATCCTTACTTCCCATACACAATCTGCCACTCTGTTGATCACCAGAACTTCTACATTTTTTTGACAAAGAGGGCTGTGGAAAGAAAATTATGGTGGGAAAGCTGGGAGTAGACTAGGGTAGGGAAGTAGGGAGTAGAAGGAGATGTCTTCTAAGAGTCAAGAAGGATCGCCAGAGCTTACAGAAGATAACAAGCAATAAAAATAGAAATGAAATTTGGCCTGTGAGATTTATAGAAAAATGTAAATACAGCTGGCCAAGGCACTAGTTTACCAGTCAAAACAACCTCCAACATGGCTAACTTTGTTTCTTACTACACACACACACACACACACACGACATAATAGTATTAACAGTATTTTCTTACTAGGAAATATATTACTTTAAATGCAAATTCTTTTTTTGATATGTTTATATTAACCAGAATAATTTACTAAACCCAAGTGGAATGCATAAGGAATTTTTAAAGACAAGTGACTATGCATGAACCAAAAATACCTCAAACACAAAAATCAGCACTAAGTGTGACAGTACCAAGCAGAGCTAGGGAAAAGATCAGAAAACAAGTAAATTCTAATCCACTAGAAGTATGTGCATGTTCCCGCCCCCTCCACTCCCCACTGGTTTTTATTTTTTCTCTGGTGTAGACATTCACTAAGGAGTCAACTGAAAATATGAAATGACATAATGTCATCACAAAGTAGAGTATCATTAATTTCAAGTCATGTATTTCTGGGAAAGATTTTCAAAAAACTAAAGACATGCATAAAGAAAAATTAATAATCTCACATTACCTCTAGCAATAATTATTTCCATTGAGAAAATCTTTCTCAAGCTCAGAATTATGCTGAGATTCTGTTGTGGCAACAAATGCTTAAAGCCTCTTTAAAATTTCCATGTCCATTCACAATCAGCAAGATATTAATTTAAATTCTGTGCCATGGCAAACTGTTAAAATAAGATCAGACTTAATGTACTTACTATGAACAAACTATATAAACTCCATAAGGGCTAAATGGAGGTATTTCTGAGTCTCCAAAGGGATTTCCTCTTCTTCCTTCTTCTTTCTTCTTTCTTCCTTCTCCTTCTCCTTCTTCTTCTTCTTCTTCTCTCTCTCTCTCTCTCTCTCTCTCTCTCTCTCTCTTTAAAAGAAAATACATGTGTGAGGGAGATAGAGCATTGCCAACTTTTCTTATTCTATGACACAAATTCAGTAAACTGTTCCATTCTTAGAGAAGCTCATGAGATCAGGGGAAAAATCCTTGGGAAGCTGGGATTCCACTGGTCAAGATACTATTCCTACAATAGTTGTATCTAGACAAGGACAGTCAGGGTTTTCCAAGATTTTCTATGGCCTTTGATTTTCTTTGCTTTCTTGGAAAAGGAAATAGCTCCTACTTAACAAAAATAAGCTACTGGGTAAAGTGTTTTAACAAAGAGATTTTCAACAAAGCCTCCTGCTGCTAACACCTCATATGCCACAACAAAAAGAGAGAATGGAGATTGTTTTTCTTCTTAACAGAGAGGATGAAAAATAAGAAGAAAACCAGGATGCAGATAAAAAGTTATAATAGGGCCAAGGAGGTAGCTCTGTCTGTTGGAGCATCAATTTGCATGACTAAAGTCCGAGAAACTGTAAAACCAATTTCTGACAATTTTGTAAATCACTATTGAATCACTAATGAGATAAAAATAATTTAAGTATTATATAGTTACTGCTATATGATGATGATAGAAAAAAGGACTCTCAGGAAGGATGGGAAGGCAGAGGGCAGTGAGCAGTAGGGGAGTGTCCTAGGACATGATGGTAGAAAAGGATCTAAATTGGGACTGAGAGCATTTTGCAGATACAGGGAGATGTGAGGTGATTTTGCTAAGCTGGAGAATACTGAATATGAGAGACTGAATACTTAACAGGGAGATGAGAAGTTGTGCCCATGTGTCAACAACTACACTGTAGACCATTAACCCCCCCAATAAAGTTAAAAAACAAAAGTGGCAAGGCACTGATTTGGTGCAGGAACTACGAAGTGCAATAAAATCAAGAGACAAGATTTATCAGAACATAAGAATTCTTAAAAAAAGAAAAAGGCCAAATTTCTTTTAAAATATTATAGTCACTTTATAATAAGTCAAAGTAAAAGGTATTAATGATATGCATACCAACCATGCACGATGCCTCCCCTTGTTTTTCCAGCACATTTCACACAGCACAGCATATTCACTGTGTGTGGTGCCACTGAAAAAATAGGACAATAGTCTACATGTTTATAAAAAGGAAAATGAATAGGGAATCGGGCAGTAGCACAGTGGGTTAAGCGCATGTGGTACAAAGCGCAAGGACCCGCACAAGGGTCCTGGTTCGAGCCCCTGCTCCCCACCTGCAGGGGCATCGCTTCACAGGCGGTGAAGCAGGTCTGCAGGTGTCTTTCTCTCCCCCTGTGTCTTTACCTCCTCTCTCCATTTCTCTCTGTCCTATCCATCAACGACATTTGTAACAACAACAATAACTACAACAATACAACAACAAGGGCAACAAAAGGGAATAAATAAATATAAAAAAATAAAAAAAGGAAAGTGAATAATGAAGGCAGAAACACCTATCTTTTCCTTGTCCTTCTCCCTTGAATGTGAGTCTAAACAGAGAGAGTGATAGAGTCATCACTTCAAGAAAGAAGGGGAAATTAATGTCTGCCATGAACAAAAATCAGTGCTTCTAATTTTGGACATTTCCCTTCTAATTTGGAGAGCATTTTTAATTTGTATCAAATAACAAAAAATAGCTTTCCTGTTATGTATTTACTTGCATGACACTGCTTTTGTGTATTTGACTGGAAGCTGACATTTCTGATTACTAGCACATAGTACTCAATGATAAATTTAGTACATAGTAAATTTAGTACATAGTAAATAAATTTAGCACATAGTACTCAATGATAAATTTAGTAGTCGAATATGGAGAAGTTTGCAAAAAGCAAGTACTGTTGTGAATATACTGAATATGCTTCTTAAAAATGGTAGTCATACCTGAAAAACCAGAAGTAAAAACAGTAACAATTCTCCTAACTGGAGGATCTTTTTCTCTATGTTGACTTATTCATCTTATCATCCCTTATAAGATCTATTTTATCCTCTGAGGTACTTGTTAATTACCCGGTTTGTAAGTGTTCACACTGATTATTTGCCCAAAAGTGAATACAAGTTTTCCAAATTTTATTCCCAGCCTCAAATTTGAGATAAGGATGATGTATTATATCTTATGCTATGACTATTTATTGATCAGCTTATGAGCTAGTCAATAGTCTACACTGCTACAATTTTTAATAGTACAATGATAGATACCTAATTGCACAATAGGAAGCATAGCATTTTAAGGTTAGGCCAATATAGTAGGATCTGATTTTGAGGTTATGCAAATTAAGTTTGATATGATTAAAAACAGATCTAATAACTGCAAGGTTCACAACAAAACTAAGAAGCTGTTTTAGAGGGAACATAATATATATGCAAAATTTTAAAAATCCAAAAAAGATAAGGCTTAACTAGAGCCCCTGACTGGGAGGAAATAAAACAGATCACAAACAAATCTGCTTCTTTCTTCATGATCCAGGTATGGGTTTCTTTCCTTGAGTAAGGAAAGTAATAAAGGGAGACCATCACAAAGGTTAGTTTGTATTTCATTGGTCCCTAACCTATTTTGAGACTACTGTTTAGCTCAGAGTAAGTTGATCAGTAAGCAGGTTATTTATCTAGTGCATGTTTTTCCAAACAAGGCACCTTTAGGCAGAAAATGTGTATATCATGTATTCTTCAGGTTGCTTTGCATTGGGGGGTGGAGGGAGTGGGAACCAAAAACAGTATGGAACAATACAGTTCATCCTTTTTGATTTTTTTTCCCTAATTAAAAAAATAATTTAACTTATGTAAATATTCATTTCAATCTTTATCCTTAACTTTGTTTTGCCAACACAGTCTTTTCAATATCATTTTCCTCAATTTCTGTACTATGTAAAATGCTCGCACTTTAACATTTTTTTAAATTTCATTTTATTGGAGAAAATGTCAATAGACAGACAACAAGGCAGCTGTGACATGTGTGCAAAATGAACTTAGTTGACTTCTGAGTTTGAACTTGTAACCATCATGTTTCACCTCTGTTCTCCATCACTCTGCTCGTCACCTGAGCTTAATGCAACACACATTTGTAGAGGAAAGATACTTTTCTGTAAAGAAGCTATGCTTTTAATACAGCAGGTGGTCTCTACAGTCCCCATAACCTCTGAGCTCCCAATTTGTGTAAGCAGAATGTGCTTATAGTTCCTTAAAATAACTGTTTCATGCCTGTAGGGAATAATCAGATTTAACACATAGCTACTTATTTCAATTTTTTAAAGTTCCAATTAACAGGGAAAACATTTCTTAGCAGTCAACTGCATATTATGATATTCCAAAAATGTTTTAATTACCTATGTCTGCCTAGCCATAACTCGCTTGATGCCTTTTACTCTTAAATCAGACTAAATATGGAATATAGTCATAGCAAAGAAAAGAGAGAGAAAAGTTGAAAAACTTTTTAATACACTCATGAATGTTTTTATGGAAATGAAAACAACTTCAGTGAAGCTCTGAGGCCTTGCTTGAAGCCCCAGATTCAAGTATCCTTAAAAGACAAATTTGGGGGGGGGGGAGTAGATAGTATAATGGTTATGCAAAGAGATTATCAAGCCTGAGGCTCTGAAGTTCCAGGTTCAATCCCTCACACCACCATAAGCCAGAGCTGAGCAGTGCTCTGGTGTTTCTGTGTCTTTCTCTCTCTGCATCAAAAATAAATAAATAAAAATACTTTTAAAAAAGAGACAAACTTAGGAGCAAAGTATCAGAAAGGTAAGTTGAAGAGTTGTTTATGGGTATGTCTAGTTGACCACCAGTCTTTCTAAAGTTTATGAAACTTAAGGACAAATTCAAGGTCACTCTGAATTGCGCAGAGGTGAAACTAAGGATTCAGCTTCCTAATTTTCAATATAATCCCATTATAGTTTTAGCTAGATGATCCCTTGACTCTAAAAGTAAATGACCATGTTAGGAATGAGCTTAAGGTATATATTTGAAACAAAGGAAAACTAAATAGACTCTTTTAAAATTGCCAAATATGTCCACAAGAATATTGTTGGTGGGTAGTTCATTACATTTTACTTGCATTTTTAAAAGCAAGATCCATAACATATAGTATTCTATAATGTTGTTGGAAAACAGGTAAAAGTATTGCATTTAAGATACTTCTCCCAATGGTTGAAACATGGTTTACACACACACACACATTTTCTCATTAAAAAAATTAAAAACCTGCTTAGGAGAACATAGTCCTAGGGCACTGGGGATGGGAAACCTGAAGTTATGTATTATAACAAATTAGGAACCTGATCTTTGGGCCAGTAAAAATGCCCTTGACACATTCATAACCCATAGCAACTTAACATTTATAAGCAGCTGTTGATGTCAGTAAAGTGGGGCACAAAAGTCCAATAATTACAGCTCTGAAGACAAATGAATTCATAGCTAGCAAATGTCATTTACTGATCATTATGCCACTGTAAAGTGTAATTTTTTTATGCTGGTGCAATATGAAATATAATACAGGTGTTTATCCTTGCATGATATTACATCTTTTTTTTTTTAATAAAAGATTAACAAAAAAGCTAACGTAGACTATTTGGCAACAAAGTCTTCAATTTAGTGAAAGATGATTACACTATAAGAAAAAATTAATCCCCACTTTTCCCTCCAGAAAAAAAAGCTATTTTCTATAAACAAAACAATCTCTTAGAAATCATAAAATAGCTTCAAGAGGGTATTTCATTAAATTATGGTTGCTACAAAATTGGATTTCTTACTTAACCTGGTATAAGGCAAATCATTATGTTTCATTAGAAATCTCTGAAACCACTCTGATCTTTTGGAGCTTTAAAACTAGCAGATACAAGATTTCTTTTTATTTAATATTCCTAGGAACCTTTTCAATGCAGTATCTGAAGAATAGTGAAAAGAAACACAGTGTTCTATAATAGCTTAAATGATGTTAAAGAATCTTTAAACTTCACATCTTATTATTTCCAGGCTCTGGAGAGAATACAAAAAAGAAAAACTAAGGTTAAATATCAAACTAAGTACAAAAGCAAAGGTTTGATTGAACCCAGTTTTCCTACCTCTGTTTATTTCAAGAATCATTCCTCAGTTATGGTTTACGGTGTTGCCAGGGGTTGAACCTGGGACATCTGAGTTGAAGGCATAAGGGACTTTTGCATAAAGTACTGTTAGCTCCCTAGTCCTGATTTTTGCTCTTGGTTTTGTTTTCTCTTGAACATTAACTTGGACTAAAACTACTTTGGGGAAAGGGTCAACTTTCAACTAATCAAAATAGAGATCAGAATATTTAGAAGTATTTTGTCAGGTGTGCTTTACTTCAACTTTTTAAAAAAGAATGCTAAACTTGAAAGGTTTACCATAAAAAGACAATAAAGATGATACATAAAACTCAGTTTCTATTTCTTTTCCCATGTGGCTGAGAGATAATGAAATCTCTGATATAATTAACTGATTTAGTAAATAATAATACAGTTATGATATATAGTCAGGAAATTTTATAGTCTCTGCCCAACTCTCATATCTCTCTGGATCAAAATTTTGATTTTAGTTATAGGTTCAATACATCAATAGATATCCAGATAACTACACAGAGCTTCTATTAAGTTTAAACTATGTACAAAACTAAGTACAAGTACAGATATATATTAGCATATATCCAAGAATAATTCAATAGGCTAAGTTTGAAAACAGATCTTTTTGTTATTTTGAAGTTTCTTTTTTTTCTTTTGATTTTTATTTGATACGACAGAGAAATTGAGAGGGGAGAGGGAAATAGAGAGAGGGAAAGAGAATACAGAGTTGCTTCACTGCTCATGAAGCATCCCCGTGTGGATCTGGGGCTTGAACCCAGATCCTTGTCTTTGGTAATGTGTGTGCGCTAACCAGATGCTACACTAACCACCCACCCCCAATTTTGTTTTATTTATTTGTTTGTTTACCTTGTCATCACAGGAACTTTACTGCTTTTGGTTGACTTTTTCAAATAGAAAGAGAGGGACGGGTGTGGGGGGCACCACAGTATAGAACTTTCTCTCAGTATGGTGTGGGCTGGTCTTGAACATGGTCAAAACTGGTGCACTATGCAGGTGAGCTATGAAACTCAAGAAATAGTTTTTAGAAAACCAACCTACAAAAGCATGAAATCTACTTTCTAAAGTTTTCTTTGCACCTAAGATGAAAAGTCAGAGACTGTCTTTTGTTTACTGATCATTCAGAAGGCTGATTATAGTAGACCAACGTTTAAAACACAGAAAAGCTCTCAAGAGTGTCTTAGTACAGAGGCCTAGTTGCTGCACAGCCACACCCTTTTCCGGTAGCTTGAGTGTCTGGAAAGTCAATATCCTGAAGATTTCAAATCTGCTACAAGTCTCAATTAGTGACTTAATTAAAGCTTCAATGAGTCAAGATTCAGACAACCTGAGCCCTCAAGCAATGGTGCATGAAAAAAAGAACAGATGGAAATGGGTTTCAGAGACTATAGAGAAAAGTCCCCATGTCTGCAATTGGGCTTATTATTTTCTGGAAGGGACATTTCTTGAGAGGGGCTTAAATACAAACATGGAAGGACATAAAATTTGGGAACAAGACTTTCTTGAATACATATTTTATTTACTTATCTTTTTATTGGATAGAGACAGAGAGAAACTGAGAAGGAAGGGCTAGAGAGGGAGAGACATCTGCAGGACTGTTTCACCTTTTGTGAAACTTCTCCTGTGCAGGTGGGTAGCTGGGGCTTAACCCTGGTGCTTGCAAGCTATCATCTGTGCATTCAACCAGGTGTGCCACTGCCAGGATTCCTGGAAACAAGCCTTTTAGATGAACTGAAATCTCCATCTCCCACCACTTTTATGATGGGGAAACAAAGAAAATGTTCTACTGTTAGAAAAGCAAAAAGAAAGGTTGATGTGCCACTCTGAGTAATTAAATATGCTGGTTTCTGGTTCAATCTAAGCAAGGACAACTGAAGTTGTAGTAGAAGCACTCTACTAACTTCACATCATACTGAACTTATTTACTTGTCATTTCCATAACATTCTGAAGCTTTTCTGCTGTCAAGCTATAGTAATTTAATACTGTGGTTGGGGTGGGGTACTTTAGGCCAAGTTTATTCCACCAACTGTGGCAGCTAAACCCAGGTCTGCCTATTTATTTTATTAATTTTTTGAGATGCTAATAACCTAACCACTCTGTTCATAACTATTTCTATGTCTTTTTTCTTATCTTTGCTTTATTTTCTTTTTAAAAAAATATTTATTTATTTATTCCCTTTTGTTGTCTTTGTTGTTTTATTGTTGTTGTTACTGATGTCATCGTTGTTGGATAGGACAGAGAGAAATGGAGATAGGAGGGGAAAACAGAGAGGGGGAGAGAGAGACACCTACAGACCTGCTTCACCTCTTGTGAAGCGACTCCTCTACAGGTGGGTAGCTGAGGGCTTGAACCGGGATCCTTACACCGTATTTTATTTTTCTTATATTTGATAGGACAGATGGAAATTGAGAGGAAAGAGAGAGTGGGAAACAGAAAGAAGAAGCACTGCTTCACTATTTGTGAAGCTTCCCCCTGAAGGCGGGATTAGGATATGAAATTCAGACTTTCTGGACAACCCTAAGAAATCTCAGAAACTGCAAAGATGTGACAGAAAGACATTAACAAAAGTAAATATACTTAAAAGTTTGTTTGCTGCTTCAATATTTACTAAAACACAGCCTAAAGATAACTAATGAAAATCAATGGCAGGCTAAACTTGATGATATCTGTTTGTACTGAAGTACCCACTATATTGTACTAAAGGAAGAACTTCTCCATTAAAAACAAATAAACCACTAGGATAAAGCAAATTTTTAAAGAGTAGGTATAAGGAATCTAACAGAGGGTATGTAAAAAAGCATAAGATAATACAAGGTGAGTCCTCAATGGACTATGTAGTCTGTGACAGCAGATTCAGGAACTCAGAAGAGAAAGAAGACCATAAAGAGGAGGTTGGAGACCTAAGTTCCTATGATGGAATAAGATGATGGTTTGATAGAGGGTGAACTGTAAGACTACTGATCTTGAGGAAATGTAGACATGCATCCATGCTTACCTGCTTACATGCTTACTAAAATCCTATAAATCAATATTTCCTCAAAAATCTATCAGAACCGGAAAAACAGTAATGAAAAGTAGATATGTAATAATGATACTATTTCATTTTATTCTTTTTAGGATGTCTCATTTTTCTGAGTCTGCTTTTTTCAGACAGAAAGAGAGAAGGAAAGATATCACAGTACCAAAACTTCCATCAGTGTGGTGGGAACCGGGCTTAAACTTGGGGCATTTGCTTGACAAAGCAGGTATACTAACCAATTGAGCTACCTTGCCAGGCCAATGACAGTGCTATTTTCTACTTATAAATGAAATCTTTAGTCACCACAACATTTAGAGTTCTGTGATATTAAATGATGACTTATACCAGAGTACAAATAGATGACTATAATATTATTTTTGGCTTAACAAGTTTTGGGAAACTCAATAATTTCAGAACCTCAAGCTCTCTAGAAGGTAGCAAAGCGATATCAACAGTAATGTTTTATGTATAACACAACTATGAATCCAGAAAATTTAGAAGTTACATGAAGAAGTTTGTCCATAGCTGAAATTCTAACATAAAGCAAGTACTAATGAAATCTGAAATTAAAGTCAAAACAAAACTAACATCAGATATGAAATTAGAAAATTAAACTTCAGATATTTAAGAAACTCCCTGCATAAAGGAAATAGTTTCTACATTTTATCATTTTCTTGTAAAATGCTCTACTGCTTACCTGTGTAAAGATTTAGGGAAAGAACAGCTTTCCTTAGCTTAAATAACAGCAAAGAAAAATTTAAGTGGCAACGAATACCATACTGAAATGGTCTGGCTACTAGGGCTAAATTCATGGTTGCCAAAGTACCCCATTATTTAAAAAAGTACAATGAAGAGGGGGAGGGGAGTACAACCAAGGGGAGGGGAAAGAGTAGGTAGCATAATGGTTATGCAAAGAGACTATCATGTCTAAGGCTCCATAAGTCCTGGTTCAATCCCCCACTCACTGTAAGCCAGAGTTGAGCAGTGCTCTGGTTAAAAAAAAAAATACAGATCAAAATCTACCAACACAAATGTACAATTCTGAGAGCACTTGGAAACAACAACTCTACCCAGACCCTACTAAAGGGTCAGGGCCATTTTCCCTAGGGAAATTTCTAAGTAATCAAAAGTTACTATCACTTCAGCTAATAAAAAGACTTTTCATTACTGTCATAAAAGCAGTAAATATCTGCCTGATTTTATAGTCTACCCACTAAAGAGTTGTAAACAGAACCAGTATAGAACAGTTTTTGGTAAAATTAAATTCTAGTGATAGATGCGACTGTAATGCATTCCATATGTTAAGCAGGTCGTATGTGTGTGTGTGGGGGGTGTTTCCCACATAGTCAGTGAGCCACTCAAAAGCCATGTTTGACATAATACTTGTTTATAAAATCAGTGAAACCAGTGCACTTTTTTTTTTAGATCTCAGAAATAACAGTTTTCACAAATGACTACAACTAAGACAAATACTGCCAAAGGACAGAGCATACAGAAGAAGAGAACATTTATATGCAGGCTGTCAAGTGTGCTACAATTCTTATCAAAGGTTGAATAATATAAGCTAGAATACCACAAGTATGGCCTCAATTCTAGACATCCTATCATCTCTGAAAACCAACGCCCAATTAATTGAAAGTCTCACAAGAAAAAAAAAATCAGGAATCAGTGTACACATGTTTATAATGGCATTTCTGTTTTCTTACCCTGTATGTGGTATAGTCGGACTCTATGGGTAACATGTTCAAAAAAGGAAGTAACATCTGAAAAGAACCTTCCATGCTGCACTGTGACCACTGGAGGTGTTGTGAAAACATACGGCTGAGGAAAAAAAAACACACACACACACAACATTTTAAAAAGACAACATTGTGACTTTTAATTCTTCAAATATTTATTATAGTATCCAAAAATAACAAGTATATATCATTCATTCGATAGTTGAAATTCTAAGTGAAAAATCAAACCTCAGAAGCTATCACAGTATACATAAGCTACACAATGAAATGTAGAATTTCTTCATTTTATAAAAATTTCTGAAAGTAGAAAATATTCAAAACTTGATCTGCTTAGATGCTCTACAAACACACTTCCAGCTACTATTTCTAAGTGAAATCCTTCCAGATTATCTGTATGTTGCTTATTCAAGCAGCAAATGTCCTATAGCAGTGACATTTTGCTAGCAAACATTTATTGTATCTATTGCCACCTAATGATCAGAGGTCAGAGCAGATGGCCAGAAGGACCACAGGGAGTCATCTAAACAAACTGAAAGCAGAGTCCACAGGTCCACTATATTATAAAGCATACTGCCTTCACTCATACTAGATGTATCTAACGGAATTGAAAGTACACTGACAAGCTTGGAGGGGAAAAAAAAGAGCAATGGCTATTATTGCTTTAGTATTATTCATTACTTCAGACTCAGTAACCTCTTACATGATATAACTTAATTTTCTCTTTACAAACATAGAAATATGTTCCTTTGTCTTTTTCTCTATCACTAGATGTAAAGATTTCAATTTTGCAACAGTAAATCTTTCAATATGAATTTATTTAAAATATTTTATTTATTTTCATGAGAGAGATGCAACTAGAGAAAGAGAAAGAGGTAGAAAAAGAAGGATGACAAGGAGGAGGAGGAGAAGAAGAAAGGAATATAGATAGATAGAGAGATAGAGGATTGACAGATACACACTAGTGTACTGCTCAGCTCTCATTTACAGTGGTGCTGGGGACTGAACCCAGCACCACTTTGATGCCTCAGGCAGGGAAGCCTCTTTGTATAATTACTGTGCTATCTCACCAACTCTCAGTAAGTATTTAGTCCCTGGTTCAGCTCGTCAGCACTTACCTTGGCTTCCCCATCAGGTAAGAAGAGGTAGGCACCACTTTTGTCTTTTTTATTTGTGGTTCCATACCATGAAAATTGCACTTTGAAGCCTCTTTGTATAATTATTGTGCTATCTCACCAACTCTCAGTAAGTATTTCGTCCCTGGTTCAGCTCGTCAGCACTTACCTTGGCTTCCCCATCAGGTAAGAAGAGGTAGGCACCACTTTTGTCTTTTTTATTTGTGGTTCCATACCATGAAAATTGCACTTTCACTTCATGATGTTTACCATCTTCCTTATTTACCATTTTCTAAGGATAGAAAAATTTAAATGAAAACTCACTATTAAGTTAGTAACATATTGTACCTAGTTCCATGTATATGTAGATCAAAACACTATAAATGCTACTAATAGACTCTAACATTCACAATTCTTAGACAAAATCAAAACTTTTGCATTTACTTTTATTTTTAACACTTTCACACTGGTATAAAAAAAAATCAGAATAGAAGCTACACAAAGGACCTATCAGTGCTCCATGTATTTTCTATAGTAAAGAGTAATTTTATTTCTTATTTCAAATATGCATGGAGCAATAATTTCAGAAAATACAATATAAGTGAATCACTATAAAAAACTTAGTGATATGCCAAATATGTACTTTTGTGTTTTATTCTTAGTTTTAATAATCGCACACTTACAATTTTCCTCAAAGTTTCTATAAACATTTCTAAAATAGTCATAGCTTGTAGACAAGTTTATGGAGCCCAAAGGTCACTTATGTGGGCAAGTGGTCTCTTGTTCTAAAACTACTAAAAGATACAAAAAATAAAAATGATAAAAAAAAATCAGAGACTAACATATTAAGATGCATAGATCTTTTTCAGCCTAATCTCCCAGAATATTTGGAATAGTCCTTATGTGATTTTCCCCCTTTGTATAAGCAAAGTATATATTACGACAAAATGATGTCTTCTAGGAAATTCAGAGCATACCTCCATAAGCCCAGATTGGCCAAACTGAAGTTTAACATAAGTATTCTCTAGAGTTATATCTTGTTCAGCACTTTTTCCAGTCTTTATGTTGAAAACTCCTGTATTTTTTATGTCACCATTATATAGAACATATTCAGCTAAATGTCGATTTGAACTTGCTGATTCAAAAATCTTATACACCTTCAATCCCAAAGGTGGCAGTTGTGCTAGAAAAGATATCTTTAAGACACAGAGAAAGAAACTTGTTAAAAAGAAATGTAATCAACTGAAAGAGAAAACATCTATAATTCTAGTAAAAATAATAGACTGAGGTCAATGAATAGCTCACATGGATAGTGTGCTGTATTGCTATGTGCACAACAAAAATTTGAGCCTTGGCCCCCATCATATTGAAAGAAGCTCTGGTGTTGTGTTCATTCCTCTCTCTCTCTTAAGAAAAAAAAAAGACAAAATTCCCAGCAAATACTGTAAGCCAGAGATAAGCCGTGTTTATTTTAAAGTGAATATAATGTTACTTAATAAGTATGATTCTTAGGGAGTTGGGCATAGTGGTAGCACAGTGGGCTAAGCGCATTTTGCGCAAGGATCCCGGTTCGAGCTCCCAACTCCCCACCTGCAGGGAAGTCGCTTCACAGGCTGTGAAGCAGGTCTGCAGGTGTCTGTCTTTCTCTCCCCTTCTCTCTGTCTTCCATTTCTCCCTGTCCTAACAATGACAACATCAATAACTACAACAACAATAAAAAGACAACAAGGGCAACAAAAGGGAAAATTAATAAATAAAATTTAAAAAAAAGAAGAGAAAAAAAGTAAGTATGATTCTATATTATTTCAGTATATTAGAAACAAAAATGGTAGGGCTGGTAGCAGTAACAAATGCTGGAGAGGTTGTGGGGACAAAGGAACTTTCCTGCACTGCTGGTGGGAATGTAAACTGATCCAACCACTATGGAGAGTCATCTGGAGAAATCTTAGAAGGCTAGAAGTGGACCTTCCCTAAGACCCTGCAATTCCCCTCCTGGGGATATATCCTAAGGAACCAATAAATCCATCAAAAAAGATTTGTGTATACCTATATTCATAGTAGAACAATTTGTAAAAATCAAAACCTGGAAGCAACCCAGGTGTCCAACAACAGATGAGTGGCTGAGTGGAATACTACTCAACTATTAAAATTGGTGAATTCACCTTCTTCACATCATCTTGGATGAAGCTTGAAGGAATCATGTTAAGTGAGATAAGTCAGGAAGAGAAAGATGAATATGGGATCATCTCACTCATAGACAGAAGTTGAGAAATACTACCATGACACCAACCTGCCTTTCCTGGGCAGATGATCTCACCGATGTGTACTGGAACCCCACCTTCAAAGAATACTATCCCACTAAGGAAAGATAGAAACAAGCTGGGGGTATGGATTGACCTGTCAAAGCCCAGGTGCATTGGAGAAACAATTATAGAAGCCAGACCTCCTACCTTCTGTACCTCATAGAGATCTTTGGTCTATACTCCTAGAGGAAGTATGGGAATCTTCTAATGGAGGGGATGGGATATGGCACTCTGGTGGTAGGAATTGTATGAATTATGCCACTCTTATCCCACAATCTTGCCAATCATTATTAAATCACTACCACTAATAAAAAATAGTTGAAAAGTAAGAAAACACAAAGTAAAATTTGGACTGAGTTTGGTGTATTGCACTAAAGTAAAAGACTCTGGGATGGGAAGAGTGTTCAGGTCCTGCAACATGATGGCAGAGAAGGTCGTAGAGGGAGTTGAATTGTTATGTGGAAAACTGAGATATGTTACACATGTACCAACTACTGTATTTTACTGTTGACTGTAAACCATTAATTCTCCCAATAAAGAAAAAAAAATGGCATGGCTGGAATATAGTTTAACTGGTAAAGCATAAGCTTTATTCTTCGTGAGGCCTTGGGTTTGAGGCCTGACATTATGTGGGAGCTTGAGACTGTAAAGCGGTCTTGTTACCACCAGCTAGTTTATTTCTCTTGCTTCCGCCCTCCTTCCCTTCATTCTTTCTTTACTTCCTTCCTATATTGCTAGCCACTTTCTCTAAGTAAAACATAAAGTATTAATAAATTGGGACACAATGACCAGTCAGTGGTATTGCACATGTGCAAGGTCTTGAGTTCAATCCCCTGTTAAAAAAGAAACAAAATAGGATCTCCAACTGGTGACTGCAATATAAATAGTAAGCTCATTACTTCTGCCACCACCAATCATCAAATGGGGTCTAGAAGACACGAAACAAGGCATAGAAGGTAAAAATTATCCAGTAATGGCTTTTTTTATAAAATAATTTTTTATATTTATTTATTTTCCCTTTTTGTTGCCCTTGTTGTTTTATTGTTGTAGTTACTGTTGTTGTTATTGGTGTCATCATTGTTGGATAAGACAGAGAGAAATGGAGCGAGGAGAAGACAGAGAGGGGGAGAGAAAGATAGACACCTGCAGACCTCCTTCACTGCCTGTGAAGTGACTCCCCTGCAGGTGAGGAGCTGGGGGCTCAAACCGGTATCTTTACACCAGTCCTTGTGCTTTGCACCATGTGTGCTTAACCCACTGTACTACCGCCTGACTCCCTCCAGTAATGGTTTTAACCAAGCAAAAGCAATGGCAGCTTTTTGGCTCTTCTAAAGAAGTTTAGGTAGTACTCCAGGTGCTAGACAGTGAGCCCACATGAATGGGTATGAGGCTCAAGTTTGAGTTCTAACACTACCTGGGGGTTACCACAGCAGTGGGGGAAATTCTGGTGCTGCGGTGTCCTGGTTTCCTAAAAATACTCTTTTTTGTATTTATTTAGAATAAAGACAGAGAAAAATTGAGAGGGAATGGGGTGGAACAGAGTGGGGTAGGGAGAGAGATTCACCTATAGCATGGCTTTAACCACTCATGAATCCTCCCTCCTGCAATTGGGGACCAGATGCTTGAATCCTGATTTCTGAACACTAAGTGTGTGCTCTACCAGGTGAGCCACCTCCAGGCCCTTGACTTCTCTCTTTATCTGAGTAAAAAAGCAGCTTGAGAGCAGTGAAATCATGCATGACGACCAGCCTTGCTCCTCAAACAGCCAAACAAACAAACAAACAAAAATCTACTGAATTCTTTATTCTAAAAGATCAACCTTCCTAGTAATTTAAGTCCAGTCTAGTATGCTTATTTTAGGAAACTTTGCCTATGAAAATTTATTACTGAAGTCCAAATGTTCCACAGTTCTCAGAAAATTATGTCTCCCTGTTGGTAATGCTTCTAAATTCTGCTTCTAAAACCCCTTCTGTTTCATTGGTTTAATCCCCCCTGCTTAACACTGCATTCTATTTACATAACCACTGTTAACTAAGCACTGCCCTGCCTCCAGGGCATTGGTTTAATCCTCACTCTTTTGCACGCTTTTTCCTTCTCCCCACCCCCTATCCTATGTACATGCTCTTCGGACCTTACTCTTCCGTCTCAGTATATATAAGGACACGATTGTGATTAGAGACAGCTTAGATTGCACTGTGTTCCACATGAATAAAGACTGAACTGCATACCACTCAGCCTAGTCGTCTCTCTCTCCCGCCCGCAAAGGTAGCCCGACATCTCCCTTATTTCAGGACATTATTACTTTTTTTTCTTTCCCCTCTGGTAAGACCTTAGCAGTGAAAAATTTGGAAGTAGCTTAAGATGTTTAGAAGGTTAATATTAATCTTAATTTCAATATGCATAACTGAGTAGACAAAGAAATTGAGAATCTTAAAAAGTAATGACTACATCACTTCAGGAAAAAGTTATATAAATTCTTACAAAAACGTAAATACGAGCTGGACAGTAGCACAGCTGGTAGATTACATATAATCACATACATTACTATGAGCAAGGACCTGAGTTCAATCCCCAAGTCCCAATCTGGAGTGAGGCAAATTCGAGTAGTGAAGCAGTGCTACATATCTTCCCCTCACCCCACCTCATCTCTCTCTTTTCCCTCCCAGTTTTTGCCTCAATCAAAAAGAAAAAAATTAAAGGGATATAGATTGGAAGAAAAGAGGAGAAGCCAAACTCTCCCTATTTGCAGATGACATGATAGTATACATAGAAAAACCTAAAGAATCCAGCAAGAAGCCTTTGGAAATCATCAGGCAATACAGTAAGGTGTCAGGCTACAAAATTAACATACAAAAGTCAGTGGCATTCCTCTATGCAAACACTAAGTTAGAAGAAGATGAAATCCAGAAATCAATTCATTTTACTATATCATCAAAACAATAAAATATCTAGGAATAAACTTAACTAAAGAAGTGAAAGACTTGTATACTGAAAATTATGAGTCACTACTCAAGGAAATAGAAAAAGACACGAAGTGGAAAGATATTCCATGTTCATGGGTTGGAAGAATTAACATAATCAAAATGAATATACTACCCAAAGCCATCTACAAATTTAATGCTATCTCCATCAAGATCCCAACCACAATTTTTAGAATAGAACAAATGTTTATCTGGAACTAATTAAGACCTAGAAATGCCAAAACAATCTTGAGAAGAAAGAACAGAATTGGAGGCATCGCACTCCCAGATCTCAAATTGTATTATAGGCCCATTTTCACCAAAACTGCTAAGTACTGGAACATGAATAGACATCCAGTGGAATAGAATTGAGAGCCCAGAAGTAAGCCCTGACACCTATGGACATCTAATCTTTGACAAAGGTGCCTAGATTATTAAATGGGGAAAGCAGAGTCTCTTCAACAAATGGCATTGGAAAAAATGGGTTGAAACATGCAGACAAATGAACTAAAGCACTATATTTCACCAAACACAAAAGTAAATTCCAAGTGGATCAAGGACTTGGATGTTAGATCAGAAACTATCAGATACTTAGAGGAAAATATTGGCAGAACTCTTTTTCGCATAAATTTTAAAGACATCTTCAATGAAATGAATCCTATTACAAAAAAAGAACTAAGGCAAGTATAAACCTATGGGACTAAATCAAATTAAAAAGCTTCTGCACAGCAAAAGAAACCAATACCCAAACCAAGAGACCCCCTCACAGAATGGGAGAAGATCTTTACATGCCATACATCAGACAAGAGACTAATAAGCAAAATATATAAAGAGCTTGCCAAACTCAACAAGAAAATAAATGACCCCATCCAAAAATGGGGAGAGGACATGGACAGAATATTCACCACAGAAGAGACCCAAAAGGCTGAGAAACACATGAAAAATGCTCTAAGTCTTTGATTTTCAGAGAAATACAAATGAAGACAACAGTGAGACACCACTCCACTCCTGTGAGAATGTTGTACATCAGAAAAGGTAGCAGCAACAAATGCTAAAGAGGTTGTGGGGTCAAAGGAATCCTCCTTCACTGCTGGTGGGAATGTCAATTGGTCCAACCTCTGTGGAGAACAGTCTGGAGAACTCTCAGAAGGGTAGAAATGGACCTACCCTATAATCCTGTAATTCCTCTTCTGGGGATATATCCTAAGGAAAGCAACACACCCATCCAAAAAGATTTGTGTACACCTATGTTCTTAGCAGCACAATTTGTAATATCCACAACCTGGAAACAACCCAGATGTCCAACAACAGATGAGCAAGTTGTGGTCTATATACACAATGAAATACTACTCAACTATTAAAAATGGTGACATCACCATTTTCAGCCCATCTTGGATGGAGCTTAAATCATGTTAAGTGAAATAAGTCAGAAACAGAAGGATAATATGGGATGATCTCACTCTCAAGCAGTAATTGAAAAACAAGATCAGTACAGAAAATACAAGTTAAACCTGAACTGGAGTTGGTATACTGCACCAAAGTAAAAGACTCTGGGGTGTGTGTGGGGAGGGGAGTCCAAAAAGGATGACAGAGGACCTAATGGGGTTTGTACTGTTATGTGGAAAACTGAGAAATGTTGTGCTCATACAAACTATTGTATTTACTGTTGAATGTAAAACATTAATCCCCCAATAAAAAATAATATATGCTAATAAAGGTATTAATAGTTTGAGAAAAATTATTTTACTTGGCTAATATTTTTAACTTCGCATGCTTTAGTTGCTGCTAGTTCAGGGACATGAAAACTGTTTATTGGCTTTTTCCCCTCCCCTCCCGATATATTCCTTCCTTCCTTCCTTCCTTTCTTTTTCTTCCTTTCTTTCTTAATTGCCACCAGAGGTGCTGGGGCTCATGCCTACATAATGAATCCACCACTCCCAGTGGCCATTATTTTTTAAAATTTTTTTTACGTTTTTACTTTATTTTTCTTGATAGGGCAGAGAGAATTGAGAGTGGAAGGGGAAAGACGGGAAGGGGTGATATAGACAGAAAGACAGACAAACCTGCAGATATGCTTCATCACTTGTGAAGCTTCCTCCTGCCCCTGCAGTTGGGGAATGGGGATTCAACCCAGGTCCTTGCACATGGTAACACGTGCACAACTGGGTGAGCCAAAACACACACACACACACACACACACACACACACACACACACACACACACACATACACACACACACACACTGTCCTTTCTTTATATTGTGGTGACAACATACCTCGAAGGTTGTCAGTGAAAGAGTGCTGGCTGCATCCCAGACTGCACTAATCTGAATTTCCACAGATTTTCCTGAAGCAGTAGACACCTGTACCATGTGAGAATTCACAGAGATGGAGACCATGGTGTTTCGCTCTTGTTCTGAAGGATTAAAGACCACGAGATACCTGCAAAAACAGCTGCTTTACTATTGTTGTTCTCACTTATTTTTACATATTTTCACTCTCTTTGTAAGACTTCAGTTCAAAGATAGAGCCAACACATGGAGAAGAGTTTTGAAGACTATTCTAGTAAAACCTTTTAAGTGCCTATTTTATTACGAATACCACATAGTACAAAGGGTTATTAAATAATTATTCCTGTGGTCTGGGAGGTGGCGCAGTGATAAAGCTTTGGACTCTCAAGCATGAGGTCCCGAGTTCAATCCCCAGCAGCACATGTGCCAGAGTGATGTCTGGTTCTTTCTCTTTCCTCCCAAAAATCTTCAAAAATAATAATTATTCAAATTGTAAAATTAAATTATATAAATGGAAAACACTGATAGAATTATAATAAAACTACTGGGTTTTCAGAAAAGTCACAATGGATTTTTGTGTAGAAAAAAACCAGAAAATTACATCATGATTTTTCCAAGTCTTAGCAAATGATGTACATATATATGTGGATGTTTTTATTGATCTGTCCAGAACAATCAGCTCTATACAACTAACAGCCTAGTCCTTGTCTAATCTCACTGATTAAGAAATTGCATAAAATGGCTGCTTGTAATTTAGCTATTAATTTCAATAAAAACTTAACATTCACCTTAGACACAACTACAGTGAAAATAAGATTCATACTTGAAGAATCACATAATTGACAAATATACTGTACAGATGAAGTCTTTATTAGTCAACAGGGTTATTCTAGAAAATAGATTGAGGTAAATCACTGAAATTGACTCTAAATTTTTATTTCAGTAAGCTCAGCCTCTACCACACTGGGGGAAATTTCCATATTGTGATGTCTTTCCCTTTCTCTTTCTTTCTGAGTAAGGTGGAATAGAGCAGTTAATGCCCAGCAATATAAAAAACAAAACACCCCCCATCCCCACACACATACAAAATATTTAAAAAATTGATTGGTAATAATAAAATGTAAATTAGTTATTAAGGCAAATTCCAGCAATATTTAAAGTATGACTATGTACAGTTCGTACACTGAACAGAAAAGATATGAACTGGGATTATAGACAAAATGTTTCCAACAAAATTTTATACAGAAAATGTAGACAGATAGTTGGAGAGATGATGGTTTGCTCACAACCTTGGGGGAACTGTGGTGGCTTGCAGTGGAGAGGCTGAAGATTCAGAACTCTGGTAGTGGGAATGGTGTGGATTTAAACCCGTTGACATGTAATTGCGTAAAATAAAAAATTAATTAAAAAATACCAAAACTTTATACAGACATCACATCCTTCATGTAACAATTTATATAGGACAGTTTTTAAATGACTATGGGGACTGGGTGGTGGTGTAATTGGTTGAGCACACATGTTAGAATGCACAAGAACTAGCGCTCTAGTTCCTGGTCCCCACCTGCAGGGTAAAAGCTTTGTGAGTGGTGAAGCAGTGCTGCAGGTGTCTCTCTCTCTCTCTTTCTCTCTCTCCACTCTCTATTTCTGGCTGTCTCTATCCAATAAATAAAGAAAATTAAGTTTTAAAATTTCAAAAAATAAAACTTATTAGTAAAAAAAGTTCAAGGATGTCATTATTTTTCCTAACATCTTCTCTCGAATTATTTAGCATTCTCTGTTGAAGTACCCAATATCCTTATTTTTCTCAACAGTTTAACTCTGCCACATCTTTATTGTTTATGGCTTTGCCTGTGAGTGTAAGTATTCTAATCATCATGAAGTAATGAATCCGTAGTCTTTGCATGATTTATGATTTTACTTTACAATCAATTATCATTATTACCTTCCAATAAATCAAAGGATATTTCAAGTAGGATATTTGGTTACAAAGAAAACTCAAATTCACTAGTTAACACTTCATGCTGTATTTGCTTTCCTACATATTTTTCTAATTGTAGGTAATATAGCAAATGCTTCCTCTGAGCCAAGCAGTTGTATCAGGACTGCTACGAGTAAACTAGCATTATTTAATGCATTAGAAATCCTAGTAATTTCTTTTACATGTGTCCAGTATCTTCCAAGTGCATTACAAACATTCCATTATAAATAAAGTTAATACCTACACTGATCAAAGTAAAAGTAAAGATAAAAAGAAAGCATAGGGAGTCGGAGGTAGTACAGCAGGTAGCGCACGTGGCGCAAAGCACAAGGACTGGCGTAAGGATCCCGGTTCAAGCCTCCAGCTCCCCACCTGCAGGGAAGTCACTTCACAAGCAGTGAAGCAGGTCTGCAGGTGTCTGTCTTTCTCTCCCCTTCTCTGTCTTCCCCTCCTCTCTCCATTTCTCTCTGTCCTACCCAACAACGATGATAATAAAAACAATAATTACAACAATAAAAAAAGAAAAGAAAAAAAAACAAAGCATGAGAAAAAAGAAATGAGGTGAACAGCAATCTGGGAGGGAAGGTAGTGACTATAGCATCTGACGAAAGTCAAACTCAATTCCTGGCATCACATATGACGGTTGTATTCTAATCCTCTCCAGCATTTGTATTCTGTTCTCTTTCTCATTAACAAGTAAATAAACTCTTTTGAAAAAGTAAGTAAAATGAAGGACCAAGGAGAGAATATAGTACCATGCAAAGGACTTGCATACATAACTCTCAGATTTTATTGCCAGCACTACCACCAATAACCAGAGATGAATGGTGTTCTGGTAAATAATAATAACAGATATAGTATAAAATACATAAAGCATTTGTCTCAAATTGTTCACTGGGAGAACAACAAAAGCAAGGATAATAGGATAATGACCCCCTGTTCAACAGACTTACCTGAGGGGATTAATCAACATCTATGCACCCTCCCACTTCCCTCTATCAGACCTTATGTTTCACAAGATTGTTCACTCACAAATACACTTGAAGAATCCCAACTTTCAGGAGCCACTGTTACCAAATGGGCTGTACTGTGTTCCCAAGGTGAAGAGGGGACGATAAACAATGGAAGATCTCTCAATTCTTAGTACCAAAGATAGTCAAATTAGCATCCAAAAAATAAGGGGTTTACTATTGAATCCTACATTTCCAGAAGATGAAGAGCTCTAGAATATATAATCTGAACATTTAGAGAACCACCTTTCATTCTGAGTATTGAAGGTACTCAAACCAACACTCCAGAAATGAAAGATTTAGGTATTCAATGTCCTGTTCTTAGCAAGTGAAGAACTCTAGAAGACATGTTCTGAAGACTAAGGTGAAGATTAAAGTGAAGCCTCAGGTCACACACAGTGAGCCTACAATTCCCACTGCCAAGTTCTTTAGATGTTCTAATACATAGAGCTGATCATAAAGGTTTTGGTAATCAAAAATAACATGTACCTGAGCAATAAATTAGATAATTAGTATCTAGAATGCAGATTCTTTCCCACGGGAGGGAAAAAATGACTCATATTTAAAGCAAATAATAATTTTAACCATATATTCAGTTTTGTATAATGTTAAGGCACTTTATATAATAATCTATGAACTAGGTTCTGTTTTGTTTCATTTTAGTAGCTAATTAGTATTTGACCATAATGATGTTTCTACTGTACTGAATGATTATGTAATTATCATGCCAGGAATCTATTCAAAAACTAAATGTGTAGACTATATAATGAGTATAATGCTGCTGTAGGAAAATAATTTTTTAACATAATTAGAGATTCATAGCATGTTCTTCAAGTGCATTGCAGTGTAAATTTAGCAGACATAGACAAATGGTTATCTATGTACACTTTTGGTAGAATACAGAGATAGCATGATCACATATTAATTACTTCCCTTGCAAATAAGTACACCACACAAATTAGCTAAATTTTCACCGTTATTAACGTTTGATAGTTAAATTCTTATTACGCTGCCAATATTCCACACACAAATTCTTTTAAGTTCTTTAGCTATGCACTAAATATCACATATCATACTTATTGTCAGTTAATACTATGTGAACTATACTAACAGAAAAGAAGAACCTTATTTTTATCCTGAACAGTGGAGTAGTTTATTTCTTTTTTTTTCTTTTGCCTCCAGGATTATCACTGGGACTCAGTGCCTGCACTACAAATCCACTGCTCCTGGAGGCCATTTTTCCCATTTTGTTGCCCTTACTGTTTATCATTATTATTGTTATTGCTGTTGGACAGGACAGAGAAAATCAAGAGAGGACAGGAAGACAGAGAGGGGGAGAGAAAGATAATAAGACACTTGCAGACCTGCGTCACCACTTGTGAAGCAACCCCCCACAGGTGGGGAGCTGGGGGCTCAAACCGGGATCCTTATGCCAGTCCTTGTGCTTCACGCTATGTGCGATTAACCCACTGCACTACTGCCTGGCCCCAGTTTATTTCTACTGTATCTAGGAAATAACAGTATAGAAAGCTCAGAACTTTTTCTCCTCCCATCCCTCAGGTTGCTTTAGCATATCTCTTATTATCTGTCACCAAGTCCAGCCTATTCTGTTAATTTTCATGGCACTAAACCCTCTTATGTGGGATGATAGGCAATTATCTCAATTTTCTGTATATGATGAAAAAGTTCATTTCATGAAGGCAAATCACTATGTTACTGCCCCATCAAATTAACGGGCAACCAAGGATTTCTTTTATTTGGGAGAAAAATGAATGGAGAACAATAAAAGAACACCTATATTCTGATGTTAAGGGTGGAATCACTTTATGGAAGAACTAGAATGTCACTGTGCATGTGGCTTTGTCCTTGAAGATTCTCCTGAGGATGGGTTAACTTAGAATTCCCTTTGTACCCATGATCACATCACATCAAGGAAGATAACTATAGCAATCAATAAACCAGGACTATGCAGACTTTCTTATAGGACTGAATCAAGGTCAGAGGAATATATTTGTTGGTCAAAGTAACCTTGGGACTGTAACTTAAGGAGTATCTCCTGTTTGCCAATGGTCAGGCTTCATGTTTAAATGCACAGCTCACAGCACAGTCTTCATCCTTCCCACTGGACAGGTAAGAAAAAGAAGGTTCCCAACAGTTAAGTGTACTGTCAAGTCTCAACCCAGCTAAAATGTACACTAATAGGACTTAGAACTCAGTGATATCTCCACAGCTGTCTTCTCACTCACTCATACACATACCAAGTATTTTAGCACCCTTTTGACAGCATGGATTTTCTTTGGGACTCTTCTAGTCCCAATGTCATACGAAAATCATATGAGAAGATCTTTTTCTTCACCAATGCCAATGGCTCTTGCTCAGTGAACAAAAATTAAAAGAAAATTTATAAGATCTAAGAATGGCACAATAAAATCTTGTATTAATTTCTGAGGTGTTCATCTTATGACTTTGCTGTATGAGGCTGACAAACAGAATCCTCCAAGAAGCATTGTTTAAATGCTCTTTAGTTGATGATTGATAATGTACAAAAATCCACTTGAAGTTATTACATATAAATAATACCTAATATGAACATTTATAGCTTTATTAGACTGCTGTCATATTATTTCCATTCCTCAATAATACTCCTAAGATCAGTAAGATAATTAATAACCACCACCCACCCCCCATAATGTTGGGGGAAATGACAGTGCCAAGAATATAAAGAAAAGTATGAACAAAGCAAACACGAACGTCTGCAGGGCTAGCGTGAAGGTGTTTCTTCCTGGGCACGTGCTCTCTGAGATGGAGAGAACTCAACCAGAGCCAACCTGTGTTGCTGATTACTCAGTGACGTCAGAGAGAGACCAGAAAGTCATGGTGGAGCGGGAACACAATGTGTCTTTACCGATCAGAGACCACACTTTTATATAATTTTTACCAGAAGTGGCAAGTCGGAAGGAAATGGCTAGGAAAGGGGGTAGAGAAAAGGAAAGAGCCTGCTAATGGTAGAAAATCCCTTAGCAACAGTTGTGAAGGTTTTAACCGGTGGGATTAATTAATAGCCTGAAGGCAGGGCGGGTCTTGTGGTAGAAAGAAGATAGATCAGGCAAAACAATGATCATGTAAATAGGCCATAGTATCAGCAATGGAGGATGGAACAGGGGGGCTGACCCACAAAGGTCAGTATATCTTAATCAATGATAAAATGTTTAAAAGCATTTAAAACAAAAATAAGTCCATCTTCTTAAGTAGCCTCAGTAAGTGAAACATAAGAGTAGCAATCTTTATACAATACTCTGAGTATGAAAATACATGTATCTATGCCTATAAAAATTATAATTTCTAGATTTAAAGGTTTTATATAAATATTTCACCTACTTTGCTAGATTTGAAATATAATGTTTACTTCTTACCTGAAAATAAAAATATCAAAAGCAAAAGGAAGCTTTTGAAATCTAGAGATGTTCAAAAACAGTATTTAGTTCTTTGGTTTATGGGCTCCAGAGTAAGACAAACTCAAGCTCTAAATCCCACCACTGTTAGAATTTGAGAGGTTTTGGACAGGTGTTCTAAACTCAACAAGTTTAATACCCTTCTCTATAAAATCTGGAGTCCATATTGTCTTTGAAATTAAATGCATGGAAAATCATAGTGTTCAGACCCTTACTAAAGGCAGAATTTTAAGAGAAGTTAAATGTCTTGTTCCCTTATAAGATTCCCCAGGCATCATGACCTTGGTACATGAATTATACTGGAAAATGGAGTAAGTGTTTTAATTAACTAAGGTAACTGAGCAGTCTTTAGCATTCTCTGTGTGTGTCTTAAGTATATAAATCTAAATTATTACAATAAAGATGATTGTCTTCAAATTAATTCATTAATCTCATGTAGTGCTAAAATACCACTGGAATCCTTTTGTGAGGAGGTGAGAGAAAGAAACAAGAATTCTAAACTATGATAAAAAGAGAGGCAAAAATGGCTAAAATAGATAAATATGTAAAATATGCCAATACTGTCTTCAGGTTAATTTTAAATTCAAAAATAGAAACAATAAAATTAGTAGGAAAATAAACATGCAATTTGTGGTACAAAAGATCTAATAGCAACAGAAAATATAGCAAAGTAAAAGACTGGCAGACTTGCTTAAAAAAAAAAAGGCTAAAAACATTTTTATCTAAAAAAAAAGATGAAGAGTAGGAAGATTCTCAGCAACAGAACACATACCTTACATACAAAAGGCCTCAGATTTGATCAAGAGTAACAAACACAAAATGAGTTAGAATTTCACAGATAGTTAAACAATGCTTTGTGTTCTTTCAAAGAAATCAAAGGAATACAGATTGGAAGGGAAGAGGTCAAGCTCTCACTATTTGCAGATGATATGATAGTATACATAGAAAAACCTAAAGAATCCAGCAGAAAGCTACTGGAAGTTATTAGGCAATATAACAAGGTGTCAGGCTACAAAAATCAATGTACAAAAATCAGTGGCATTTCTTTATGCAAACACCAAATCTGAAGAAGACGACATCCAGAAATCACTCCTATTCACTGTTGCAGCAAAATCAATAAAATACCTAGGAATAAAGTTGACCAAAGAAGTGAAAGACTTGTATACTGAAAACTATGAGTCACTATTCAAGGAAATAGAAACTGATACCAAGAAATGGAAAGACATCCCATGCTCATGGATTGGAAGAATAAATACCATCAAAATGAATATTCTCCCCAGGGCCATATACAAATTAAACACGATACCCATTTTCCCTACTTTTTAATGGGACTGTTTGTTTCTTGTTGCTGAGCTTACTGTTCTTTATATATTCTGGTTATTAGTCCTTTATGTGATATATGCTATATAAAGATGTCTATTCTGTAGGATCTCTTTCTGTTTTGATGATGGTTTCCTTTGTTGTGCAGAAGCTTTCTAGAGTGGTGTAGTTCCATAGTTTCATTTTGCCTTTGTTTTCCTTACTGTTGAACTTCAGTCTTTGAAAAACATTTCTTTTTTAATTTATTAAATTATTGATCTTATATTATACATTACATGTTTTATTATTTATTTATTTGATCCACCTTTCTGCCAGCCATGACATCATCTCCCCAGACAATAATTAGGATCCACCTGCATATCAGATTTCAGGCTCAGGCAAACAAATAAACAAAAAACATTAGTATAGCCACAGGTCCTTTGGAATATAACTAAAATATGCCTACTAGCTATCTACAAAATGAAGGACCTCCCCCACTATTCCTGCCTTTAGGTCCATGGTTGGTCAACAATTTGTTTAGCTTTGTATGTTAACTCTTTTCAACCACCAGGTTCCAGATGCTAGTATGATGCCAACCAGACTTCCCTGAACAGAGGATCCCACAAATGTCTGCTGGAGCTCCACTTCCCCAGAGCCCCAACCTACCAGGGAAAGAGAAAGGCAGGCTGGGAGTATGGATTGACCAATCAACACCCATGTTCAGCGGGGAAGCAATTACAGAAGCCAAACCTTCCAACTTCTGCATCCCACAATGATCTTGGGACCATACTCCCAGAGGATTAAAGAACAGGAAAACTATTAGGGGAGGGGAGGGGATACAGAGTTCTGGTGGTGGGAACTGTGTGAAGTTGTACCCCTCTTATCCTATGGTTTAGTCAATGTTTGCTTTTTATAAATAAAAAATTAAATTTAAAAAAGTAGGGAAGATATGTCCAGCGGGGAAGCAATTACAGAAGCCTTCCACCTTATGCACCCCATAATGGTCCTGGGTCTATATTCCCAGAGGAATAAAGAATAGGGAAGCTATCAAAGGAGGGGACTGTATATGGATTTCTGGAAGTGGGAATTGTGTGGAATTGTACTCCTCCTATCCTATAGTCTCATCAATATTTCCATTCATAAATAAAAATTTAAAAAAGTAGAGGACACACCTCTTTTTGGTTGGATGTTATGGAGTCCTTGGGGTATAACCCCAGGAGAGGAATTACTGGATCATATGGAAGGTCCATGTCTAGCCTTCTGAGAGTTTTCCAGACTGCTCTCCACAGAGGCTGTACCAGTTTACATTCCCACCAGCAATGTAAAAGGGTTCCTCTGTCCCCACATCCTCTCCAGCATTTGTTGCTACTGTCCTTTTTGATGTATGCCATTCTTACAGGAGTGAGGTGGTATCTTAGTGTTGTCTTAATTTGCATTTCTCTGACAATCAGTGACCTAGAGCAGTTTTTCATGTGTTTGTTAGCCTTTTGGATCTCCTCTGAGGTGAATGTTTTGTTCATTTCCTCTGCCCATTTTTGGATGGGGTCATTTGCTTTTTTGGTGCTAAGTTTGCTGAGCTCTTTATATATTTTGGTGATTAGTTTCTTGTCTGATGTCTGGCATGTGAAGATCTTCTCCCATTCTGTGAGGGGTCTCTCTGTTTGTTTAATAGTTTTTTTGGATGTGCAGAAACTTTTCAATTTGATGTAGTCCCACTGGTTTGTTTCTGCTTTAGTCTTCCTTGCAATTGGGTTTGATTCATCAAAGATGTCCTTGAGGTGTTTACTCCTATGTTCATAGCAGCACAATTCATAATAGCTAAAACCTGGAAGCAACCCAGGTGCCCAACAACAGATGAGTGGCTGAGAAAGCTGTGGTATATATACACAATGGAATACTATGCAGCTATCAAAAACAACGAACCCACCTTCTCTGACCCATCTTGGACAGAGCTAGAAGGAATTATGTTAAGTGAACTAAGTCAGAAAGATAAAGATGAGTATGGGATGATCCCACTCATCAACAGAAGCTGACTTAGAAGATCTGAAAGGGAAACTAAAAGCAGGACCTGATCAAATTGTAAGTAGGGCACCAAAGTAAAAACCCAGTGGTGCGGGGTAGACGTGCAGCTTCCTGGGCCAGTGGGGGGTGGGAGTGGGCAGGAGGGATGGGTCACAGTCCTTTGGTGGTGGGAATGGTGTTTATGTACACTCCTAGCAAAATGTAAACATATAAATCAATAGTTAATTAATATGAGAGGGGGGTGTCGTATGCTTTACATTGGTTTGTTCTAGCCCTCCCCCGCCAAGAGAATTGGATCAGTCCAGTTAATTTCGCGGGCCCGCTTGGCCCCGCCCCAAGGAACCCCGACAAAGGGTTCCTGAGTTCGAGAGTTTCAGAGTTAGAGAGTAAGAGAGAGTTCCACAGTGGAAGAGTTTCAGAGTTGGAGCGTTTCAGACTTCCAGAGTTGGAGGGTTCCTGAGTTCCAGAGTAAGGGAGAGTGCTTGCGCCGCTGCAAAGAGACAGCGGAGTTCTGTTTGGTGATTAGTTTGTCTTAGTTTATGAATTGTTGTTCCTGAATAAAGAAATACAGCTTCCCTGCCCAGCCGTTGTCTCCGCGTCTCTGTTACCCACCCGTGAAGCTAGCCAGCCCGGCTAGAGCCTCCAAATTTTAACAACAAATGGCGCCCACGTGGACCTGACCTGCGCATCTCTCAGATAAATAAAGACAATTTGGCTACCTATGCACTATGGCCTTCTCTTCTGCTTGTGAAGAGATCTCCAAAGGCCTCTGCTCTTTCTTCACGAGACTGTTTTGCTGTTTCTGGAACATTTATCTATGGACCACTCTGTGGTTTCCACTCGCTCGGGCGAACTCAGAACAGCCAGCGGGAAGAGCCAGCGGGAGGGAGGCAAGGCACGGAACTGCTGTTTCCACCTGGTTAAACAGCCAGCCAGCTGGCTGCGCCCAGACAACCCCAATCAACTGTATGTCTCAAAGTTTCTCAAAAGACAAACTGAATCTTTTTAATATATAGGCTATGTATTTGATATGCGGACTCTCTCAAAAGCCTAGACCAAGTAGATTAGAAGCATCCAATAGCACAGCTATATACAAGATACTGGATACTGTACAGAAAACCATAACAAAGGGACTTTTCAAAGTTAACCCAATTAACAAATAATGTGATGATAATATTAACTATCGATTGTCTTTTTGAACCCTAAGACAGCAGGAACCTCACATCTCCACTATAGAGCCCCTACTTCCCCCAGTCCTAGAACCCTTGGATAGGGCCCACTTTCCCGTATGCATCTCCCAATCCATACCAAATAATATTGCATCCGCCGATCACAACCTAAGCAATGCAACGATTGCCACCTCAACATGCTTCACCTCAGACTGTATCCAGAGACTTCACGTGTGGAATGACAACCCTTCAGCTTCATTACTCGGGTGAGACCTTTCCTTTTATAGTACACTCTAATTCCATCTCAGGTAGTTCACTTTCTAACAAAGTCCCATAACCTAGATATACACCAGTTTCTGTCAGAGAGAGCTTATGTGCACACGTATCCATAAACTACTGCAAAATATATACCTGAAAGCAGAAGTACACTAGAGTTTGCAGTGAGTACCTCCTTAACACTTCCTCTCCACTATTCCAAGCTTGGGATCCATGATTGCTCAACAAATTGTTTGGCTTCATATGTTAACTCTCTTTTCAATCACCAGGTTCCAGATGCCACCAGGATGCTGGCCAAGCTTCCCTGGATTGAATACCCCACCAATGTGTCCTGGAGCTCAGCTTCCCCAGAGACACACCTTACTAGGGAAAGAGAGAGGCAGACTGGGAGTATGGACCGACCAGTCAACGCCCACATTCAGCGGGGAAGCAATTACAGAAGCCAGACCTTCTACCTTCTGCAACCCTCAACGACCCTGGGTCCATGCTCCCAGAGGGCTAGAGAATGGGAAAGCTATCATGGGAGGGGGTGGGTTATGGGGATTGGGTGGTGGGAATTGTGTGGAGTTGTACCCCTCCTACCTTATGTTTTTGTTCATTAATCCTTTCTTAAATAAAAAATTTAAAAAAAAAGTAGACATCAGAATCTTCGAAGAATTGATACAAAGAGCCAACACATATGAAAAAGACTCAAAGTTATTGTTAATAAGATAAATGTAAACAATAAAAAACTGACATGTCACAGTACACCTGTGAAAAAGTCATATTTTAGAGAGAAGAGAAATACAAATGTTGGAGAGGATATGGAGAAAAAGGTACCCTTCTACACTTTGGTGGGAATGCAAATTGGTTCAGTCTCTGGAAAACTATCTGGAGACTTGGGAAATGAGCTTATCCAATGACCCAGAAACTTCTCTCCTGAAGATTTACCTAAAGGAAACAAAAACACCTATTCAAAAAGATCTATTTACACTACCACTATGTTCATAGCAGCACAATCTGTAATAAGTCACACTTGGAAGCAACCCAGATGCTCTATGACATAGAAATGACTAAGAATGTTGTGGTATACACACACAATGAAATATATTCAGCTGTTGAAGTCATCAACTTGGATAGAACTTGAGGGTACCATGCTAAGGGAGATAAGCCAAAGAATGAAGGTCAAATACTAGATGGTATCTCAGTTATAGGTGGAACTTAAGAATCAAGAACAAAAAATGAAAACACAGGGCCAGGTGGTAGTGCAGTGGGTTAAGTGCACATGACGCATAGCACAAGGACCAGTGTAAGGATCGCGGTTGGAACTCCTGGCTCCTAACCTGCAGGGGGGTTGCTTCACAAGTGGTGAAGCAGGTCTTCAGGTGTCTATCTCCCTCTCCTCCTCTTTCAATTTCTCTCTGTCCTATCCAATAACAATGACAGCAACAACTACGATAAAAAAAAAATTTAAAAAAAGGGCAACAAAAGGGAAAAATGGCCTCCAGGAGCAGTGGGTTCCAGTGTAGGCATTGAGTCCCAGCAGTAACTCTGGAGGCAAAAAAAAAAAAAAAAAAAAGGAAAACACAAATCAAAAGTTGGACTAGGTATGATATATTGCACTAATGCAAAGCAAAGGACTCTGGGGAAGAAGGGTAAAAGAGAGGGAAGAGAGGGTGGAGAGGGTGTTGAATTGCAGTGCCTGATGGTGGAAAAGGATCTAGGTTGTAGGTGAGAGTGTTTTGCAGACATCTACCTTGGAGAGATGAGAAGTATACCTCTGGGCCAACAAATAAACTGTAAACTATTACCCTTGACTCAATAAAATGATTAAAACAAAACCAAGTTCAGGAAATTTGTGAGGTGTTCTTAAAACTCTAGAAATATAAACAATCAAGTAGGAAAAAAGAGAGTATTAGATATGTATTAGATTTCCCAATCAGGTTCCAAAGCTTCCATTTTAAGCACCTTCATAATCCAATAAAAATTAGTCTTCACAAATAGGCAATATTTAACCTTGCCCTCCTAAAAATCTTTCTAGAAACCATACAATAAAAATCTTACCTATATTCATTTGTCAGATACCAAATAACGTATATGTGCAGGGAGAAATTAAAAAAAAATGTTTTCTGGAAGGTTCTAATTTTATTAAGTTTGCCTCATCCAAAAAGAAAAAAAGTAATTGCCAAGGAAAACAATATTTGCCGTGACAGTGTTCTTATATCTCATAGTGCTTAAATGTTCCCCGATCTTCTGAACATGTTTTATTTTATTACTTTTCCAGTAGTTAGGAAAAATAACTTTCTTAAAATTCATGAAAAGTATTTTAAATCTATAATTCCATATAGAGCAATTTGTCCAAGATCAACATTCAACTGAAAAGCAAGATCACAGCATATATAATTGAATATAAATGTAAAGTTCCCTTTCACAAAGCAGTGTGATAGCATCATTTGTAACATCTGTTGTTGGCCAATTAGTTCCTGAAAATATCTATCTTCAAAGTCAAAAATCCCATCTAATATCCCTGATATAAGTTCTCACTTAAAATAAAAAGTATGTGATTAAGCAAATTTTCTAGAAAACTACAATAAGAAAACATTACTTTGAGTAGCCAGTTATATTTGTTGTTCTGACCACAATAGCAATGAATGGTGGAAATGGGGTGAAGGGGGATTGCTTTCAGGTGATGAAGTGAAAGCCTCCCCCCCCCCCAGTTGCTATAAGGACAATTCAAGTTGCTTTTTTAGAATACTCTTAACTTGTACAGGCCTTAGAAAAGGATGGCAGAGGACCCAGTCGGGGTTGTATCGTTATGTGGAAAACCGAGAAATATTATGTATGTACAGACTACTATATTTACTGCTGACTGTAAAACATTAATCGCCCTTATAAAGGGGGGGAGAATACTCTAACTCTTCATCAAAGGTGGTAGGAGGGGGCTGCTGTATTTTACATACAGCACTTGCAATACTGGTGATATTTTGTAAAATCAAAAAATTAAAAATTTTACTTTAATAAGTCTTTTTAAGTTTTTATTTTAATTATCTAAATTGTTATTATATTTATTTATTGGATATAGACAGAAAGAAACCAAGAAGGTATGAGGAGATAGAGAGAAAAAGACAGAAACCTACAGACCTGCTTCACCACTTGCAAAGCTTTCTCCCTACAGGTGGGGACTAGGGGCTTGGACCTGGGTCCTTATGCACTGTTAACACGAGCACTCAACCAGGTGTGCCACCATCCAGCTCCTAATAAATATTTTTAACTCACAAAGTAAATTTGATTTAGTAGGTCATAGTCTTTCAGAGATGTAACAGTAATTCTAATAATATCAACAGCTAACATGTAACAAGCTGTAGAATGGCTCCAAGTATGTACTTTGAGTTCAATCCATTCAGTTTCACAACTGCTTTTGCATATCCTAAAAATCATGCCATTTTACAGACAATGGTCTGATGTTTTGCTCATGGTTACATAGTTACTTAAGCAGCAGAGTGAGAACTCAAATTCAGGTTTGGTTTTATGGTATCCTAGAGGTAGAGAAGGGAGTCCCAATCTTATCTCTACGTATTACCTAATCCTACTTAAAACGTATGTGCTAAAAATCACAAAGGAGCCAAAGTACTAAGAATTCCAACACTGTCCTATCTCCCAAAGCTTCTCAGAGGGCTGCTTTATCAGAATCCTCTTACCTGACCCATCCAAAAGCCTTCACTCAGAAAGCTTCTGACCACAACGGCAATGAGTGGCAGAAACAGGGTGAAGGGGATGATGAAGCTTTCAGGTGATGAAGTGAAAGCTGCACCCCCAGTTGTTGTAAGGACAACTCAAGCTGCTTTAAAAAAAAATTAATACTCTTAACTCTTCATCAAAGGGTAATAGGGGACTGCTGTATTTTACAGGCCCTTCATTGGCAATACTGGTGGTATTTTTGTAAAAATCATTTTGTCTGTTCCAGATACTGGACAACACTGATTATCTTCCAGAGTTGAGCTGTCTATCCAAAAATTTGCTTTCCAAATTTCCTAGTTTCTACTAGTGAATGTTTTAGAGATGATTTATTTATTTACTTAACCAAACAGAATACCAAATATCAGTTGAAGTGATCCTGGGGATTACTTCATTTAGCCCCTTCTTTCACAAGGCACACAGCTAATGAAACTAGGGGAAAAAAAGTTGCTTAGCAACAGAGGTAGAAGTAGAACTATAATGACTCTAAGTCCAGAGAGCTCCCTTCTCAATATTGTGACAAGACTTCCAGAGTTAAGACTCTGGTTTTGACTAGTATATAGCAAGAGCAATACATAACAGCAAAGTGTGTCCATAACTCACTGGTGTGAAAAAGAAAAGTCAGTACTATGAGTTAAAAGAATGTACAGCTACAATTATAATTCAAAGTGTTAACCCTCAAAATAAAACTATATACTTCAGGAAATTTCTCATAATGAGAAAAGCATTTTAAAAATATATATCTATAACTGAAGTGGAGTCAATATGCAAATTTAAACTTTTTGGAAACAAAATAGAACTGAAACATAATTATTTCCTATGTGTAACAGAAAATAGTCAATAGAATTTTATTTTTACAAACTTTCTAAGAATTTTGATACTCAAGCAATAGAAAGATATAGAAATTGTTCAAAAAAATTATTTGACCTCAAGAGTCTTGCCACCAATTAAGTTGCTTTTATTCAGAATTTTGCCTAAAACAAAAATACCATCTGTTTTACCTAAAACATTAAGATGTTCTATTTTATTGTCAGCCCAGAAATCACATCTGTAGCCATTTTCTGAAAAGACATTATATTTATGGGTGACTGCATAAGGAATGATGTTCAATCAAAATGTAATTTTCATCTTCTGGAAGAAAAATCTCATTTCTCCAATGATGAGAACATTGTAACTTAGGAGAAACATGCAGTACATAAACAAGCTGATTACCACAAATAAAGAAGACCTTAAAAGTTAATGCAGTAAAAAATAAGGTTGCTTTGATGTTAAAGACAAAAAGGGCAAATATGTTTGTATTCACTTCATATTATCCTTGTAAGTAACTGGAATCTATCTTGTATGAAGTTTCTGGGTGAATAGAATACAACTTTTTATTGGTATTACGTCTTTTCCTGCTCATGAGCCATTATACAAGAGGTGAAAAAATATGAAAAGAACAAAATAAAACACAAAGCACTTTGTTTTCAAAACACTTTTAGAAATAATATTGTTCCTGCCAAAGATACTCTACTATACAACCCAATGAAACAACTGAGTAAAATAGAAAACATCACTGACAGTGAACACAAGCACAATGTCACAAGGATAAAGAACATTTTTTTCAAAGAAAACACAAGCTTTCCAACTACCTACAGAAAACCTAACATGATTTATTTGAGTTTGAGAATTAGTGTAATTCAAATGTAATTTTTTTTACCTAAAAAGTAACTAAATAACGCTACTCTCTCAACATGATGAAATAAATAGATTCAAATGCTCTATTTAAAAGTTTACTTTTACCACAATGCTGTGAAGTTTTCTGAAGTCCAAGATGGGCTTGAAGCCCTCCCTGACTTTTTCAGGATTAGGATACTTTCACTAAAATCCTTTTCCTTGTTCCTCTTGTAGGGAAAGCTTTATTAATCTGCATTTAGAAGGAAAAAAAACTGGTTCAGAAGAATGGAAGACTTTGAAATATGCCATATCACTTTAGTCTATGGTCTGAACTGCAAACTGCTTTGAGGTAAGTTAGTTTCAAGCTAGCAATTTCAGAAGATATGATGGATACTTGGAAGAAGAGAGAGAAGAAGGAGGCTCAAATGTGCATGGAACTGAAAAAAAGAAAAGATGAAACTTTATTCATCAATCCTCCTGTTACAATAGAAATCATTTCTAAAAATCACCCCTGGGCCACAAAATTAGCTTGCTTGGATAGTACACCTGCTTTGTCATGGTCATGAACTAGGCTTAAACCCAGCTCATACTATTTTGGAGGAAGTGACAGTGCTATGGTGTCTCTCAATCTTCCTCTCTCTCTCTGGGTCAGTCCAGAGCAGAGAAGCCCTGGTGATAAGAGAAAACCAAAACACCTTCATAGTCCAGCAATTTCATTTAATTTACCTTAATGTGAAAGTTTAAAGTCTCACAGTATACATAATTCCAACCAGTATGAGCTATAGCCATCAACCGAACAAAAAAATTCATAATTTGCACTATATAATATACAGCAAAAATATTATCAGCTACAAAATCTAGTCTCCATAGTTTTTTATAGACACTACTACAAAGTTTTACATTTCCAAACAACTTAATTAGAAATTAGAGCCCTTCATAGATTTGCTATGCCAATTGTCCCTGCTAAAATATTTCACATAATCAGATATTTTTATTCATCTTTTACATTTCTCTAATTGTGGTTCTTGATAGGCTAATTGCAAGAATTTGTAAGCAAAATCATTTTAATTTTATTAGGGTAGACTATACAACTAAAACGTCCTGTGTAAAATGAACCTAATGTAGTAATAATCTGACATTAATAAACTAGAACCACAATAGCTAGTTAAGAAAGTTTGATTTAAATTATAAGCAATAAAAAGACAATCAAAGCATTGACTAACCAGGCAATTTAGCAGGTGTTCATTGAACACATAACTACACTGCCATTACTTTTCAAGAAATAAAACTTAAAACCATCACTTAAAATGCAGTCTGTTCAACTACATCCACGAATAAAATCTAAAATAATTTAGTACTTAGAAACACAATCACAGCAGACTAATTACAGGGGCCTAGAAAGAAAAATCCGTAAAAGTTCACATAAAATTGATGAAAGGAATGATTGAAGATACCATGCTCCGAAAGAACTAAGACGATAATTGCTATAATATAAATCACTTAAAACAAATCAATGAGTGAAACTGACAGACCACTGACAAACATGTTCTTCTAACTTTCAGATGGCAGTAAAAATGTGTAGTATATAGTACATAGTTAACAGTTAAGATAATCTATCAAACTTTCAACAATTTAAATGTAAAAATTGTAAGAAGTGAAACAGTTGGCACAGCTGGTATAATGCATAATTCACCAGGTATGAGGATCCTGGTTCAAGCCCTTGGTCCCCAACTTCAGGAAAGAAGCTTCATGAGAAATGAAGCAGTGCTGCAGGTGTCTCTCTTTCTCTCTCCCTCAATTTCTCTTTTTCTAAAAACAAACAAAAAGTAAATCAATCCTTAAAAAGTAAGAATTGTAAAAAAATTTTATTTCAAAAATATACATTAGAAGAAGACATTTTAAAATATTTTAATACTAAGGGAATTTGAGGTAGCATCAAGAAGCTAGAACAGGGGTCTCAGAAGGAACTTTGAAAAGGGAAAAGTCAACACCTAAAATTCCCTGTGCTTAAAGAATGTGGTACTGAATCTAGAGAAAATTTCATGAGCTGCAGCTATTTTCCAATAGGCTATGAAAGGGGTAGTGAGGAGAGGAAAAGTTAAGACTCAAACATAATGCTAGTAATAACCCCATGCCGGGCAGGCAATTCAAAATGGTTTCTTTGATCTATCTTTGTCATTTTTAATATTTCTAAATTCCTTCCAAACAATTACTTTGCTGTATATTTCTATGACTTCTATCTATAAATTCAAAATGCTCTGAAAAAAAATCAAGATGGTTCACGACTCATTTTGTGGCAAAACCTAAACTGACATGAAACTATCAATATTTTTCATGGTGAATGAGAATATTCAGAAAAATCTTGACTCCAGACTTTGAAGTAATATGTCTATTACAACATATATATATGTGAATATATGTACTCAATGTATATTATATGGGATATGTATATATACACACATACATATATATACATTTTCAAGTTTACAAATGGGGCTACGGAGCAGCAAGAGCTGTGTTTCTCTCCTCTCCTCTCCCAGGTCAACTAGAAATACCAAAGAAGATCATTTGGGACCACAAAAAGATAGGACTAGAACAACTTCAGGAACCCACCAAATCACTGGTGAGTGCAAATACCTGTGGCTCGTAGCCAGAGAGGAAACTAGGGAGAAATTAAATGGCTGGTGACAGTCCAGCAATTTACTAGTTGAGACACCACCTGCAGTCTGTATCACCAACAAAAAGATGGCTGAAGGGAGGAGAGGAATCCCATAAGACTCACCAAATACAACTGTGAGTCTCCATTGCTACTGCCCTCAGAAGCTAAAGCAGCAGGGGGAGGCCTTGTGCTGACACCAGGGGACAGAGAACTAACCAGGAAATTCAGGTGGTGGTGCTAGTGGTGGGGCTGTGAGAGTCTCTTTGCATAACCACTGTATTATCTCTGCCCCACCCTGCTTTATCTCTTGGTCAGCAGGGAGTGATTAAGCTAAACTGAAGCCTACTTAGAGTCTAAAAGCCCTCAGGCTCCCATAGGCTACAGGGAAGAAAAAGAACAAGAAGATTTAAAGAGTACAGCTAATAGCCCCCCAAAAGTTGAATCACAAAATAATGAGGTCAACATCCAAACACTAGTTAAGGAAATGATCACAGGAGTGAGTAAAGAGTTTGAAAGAAGTGTCATCAGAAATGCAGAAACAACAAATGAGACTCTGGAAGAAAACACTAATTATCATCTCACGGTTATTAGAAAGCTGAAAGCTAAAATAGCTAAGAACACAACCAGCTGAACAAGCTAAAACAGTATCAGAACAGGGCAACAAAATAGATGAACTCCAGAAAGCAACAGAGGAAAGAGAGAGAGAATGGAATAAATGAGGCTGAAGACAGAATTAGCAAGATTGAGGATGAATTAGAGACAATTAAAAAAGAAGTAATAGATGTCAAAAAGAGATTAAGAGATACTGAAAATACAGAGACCTATGGGATGACTTCAAAAGAAATAATATACGCATTATTGGCATACAAGAGGAAGAAAGAGAGGGATAGGAAGAAAGCATCCTTCAGGACATAATGGCTGAGAACTTTTCTAGTCTAGGCAACATTAAAGACATAAAGGTTCAAGAAGCTCAGAGGGTCCCAAACAGAATTAACCCAAATTTAAAAACATCAAGACTCAACCTATTTAGAATGGAAAGGAATAAGGATAAAGAAGGCTGCAAGAGAAAAAACAAAGAGTCACCTACAGAGGAAAATCCATAAGATTATCAGAAGACTTCTCCACACAAACAATACAGGCCAGAAGAGAATGGCAAGATATCTATTGAGTGTTCAATGAGAAAGGCTTTCAACCAAGAATACTGTATCCTGCTAGACTGTCATTCAGACTAGATGGAGGAATAAAACCTCAGACAAGCAACAGTTGAAAAAATCAACTATCACCAAGCCTGCCCTGAAAGAAGTTCTGAAAGGTCTGAAACAGTCAGACCACCATAAATATGCCATATATCAGAATACTCTAAAACTCTACAAGAATGGCATTAAAATATCTTCAATCTTTGACATAATGGCCTGAATTCACCTACTAACAGGCACAGAGTAGGAAGATGGATCAGAAAACACAACCCAACAATATGCTGTCTACACAAAACCTACCTAACTCAACAAGACAAACACAGACTCAAAGTGAAAGGACTGAAAACTATCATATAAGCCAATGGCCCACAAAAAGGGGCAGGAACAGCTATTCTCATATCTGACACAATAGACTTTAAAATAAAGTTAAAAAAGACAGTGATGGAAATTACTTAATGTCAGAAGATCAGTCAATCAAGAGATCTTAACAATTATTAACTCCTAAGCACCCAATGAGAGGCTATCTAAATACATCAAACATCTACTGAAAGAGCTACAGCAACACATCAACAGCAACACACTAATAGTAGGGGATTTCAACACCCCACTCTCTCAACTTGACAGATCATCCAGGGAGAAAATCAATAAAGACATGAGGGAGCTAAATGAGGAGATGGAAAAACTAGAACTATTGGACATTTCCAGATAAATTCATCCCAAGAAACTGGAATACACTGGAATGCACAAGGCCACATGGGCCATTCTCAAGGATAGACCATATGTTAGGCCACAAAGACAGCATCAGCCAATTCAAGAGCATTGAAATCATCCCAAGCATCTTCTCAGACCACAGTGGAATTAAACTAACACTTAACAATGAACAAAAGATTAGTAATAGTCCCAAAATGTGGAAGCTCAACAGTACACTACTTAAAATATAGAGATGGACTTCCCATCAGGATATAAGTTGAAAGTAGAAGAGAAGATGATGAAGGCAATAGTCCACTAGGCAATGCCTAAACTAAAATTATTTTATAATGAAAGGGGGGCATTAATGACAAATTTGAATATATATATACAGTCACTCTAAAATTGAGATCCAGGTGGGTTTCTGACTTGGATAAGTTGAATGATTGTCTAAGATATCACTAAAGAGTGTGGGATCACAACAGACCTCCCTGGGTAGACAATACCACCAAGTTGTCCTGGAGCCCCACTTCTCCAGATCCCCACCCCATTAGGGAAAGAGATGGTTGGGAGTATGGGTCACCCTGTCAACGCCCATGTTTAGTGGTGAAGCATTAACAGAAGCCAGAACTTCCACCTTCTGCACCCCGTTATAATCCTGGGTCCATACTCCCAGAGGGACAAATAGGAAAGCTTTCAAGGGAGGGTATAAGATAGAGAGTTCTGGTGGTTGGAATTATATGGAATTATACCCCTCTTATCCTATGGTCTTGTCAATTCTTTCATTTTTTAATTTTTTTTAAATTTATTTTTTATTTAAGAAAGGATAAATTAACAAAACCATAGGGTAGGAGGGGTACAATTCCACACAATTCCCACCACCCAATCTCCATATCCCACCCCCTCCCCTGATAGCTTTCCCATTCTCTATCCCTCCGGGAGCATGGACCCAGGGTCGTTGTGGGTTGCAGAAGGTGGAAGGTCTGGCTTCTGTAATTGCTTCCCCACTGAACATGGACATTGACTGGTCGGTCCATACTCCCAGTCTGCCTCTCTCTTTCCCTATTAGGGTGGGTCTCTGGGGAAGTGGAGCTCCAGGGCACATAGGTGGGGTCTTCAGTCCAGGGAAGCCTGGCCGGCATCCTGACGGCATCTGGAACCTGGTGACCGAGTAATGAAGCTGAAGGGTTGTCATTCCACACGTAAGTCTCTGGACAGTCTGAGCTGAAGCATGTTGAAGTGGCAATCACTATGTTGATTAGGTTGCGATCAGCAGATGCAATATTATTTGATATGGATTGGGAGAGGCATACAGGAAAGTGGGCCCTATCCAAAGGTTCAAAACTGGGGGAAGTAGAGGCTCTATAGTGGAGATGTGAGATTCCTGCTGTCTTAGGGTTCAAAAAAAAATGGAAAGTTAATGTTATCATAGCATTATTTGGTAATTGGATTAACTTTGAAAAGGCCTTCTGTTATGGTTTGCTGTACAGTACCCAGCATCTTGTATATAGCTGTGCTATTGGTTGCTTCTGATCTACTTGGTCTAGGCTTTTGAGAGAGTCTGCACATCAAATACACATTCTATATATTAAAAAGACTCAGTCTGTGTTTTAAAAACTTTGAGACATACAATTAATTTTCCCTGTCTCATATTATCTAGTGATTTATATGACTATACTTTACTAGGAGTGTACATAAACACCATTCCCACCACCAAAAGACTGTGACCCATCCCTCCCATACACTCCCACCCCCCACTGGCCCAGGAAGCTGTATATCTACCCCTCACCACAGGGTTTTTACTTTGGTGCCCTACTTACAATTTAGTCAGGTCCTGCTTTTAGTTTCCCTTTCAGATCTTCTTACTCAACTTCTGTTGATGAGTGGGAACATCTCATATTCATCTTTATCATTCTGACTTAGCTCACTTAACATAATACCTTCTATCTCTGTCCAAGATGGGTCAGCGAAGGTGGGTTCATTGTTCTTGACAGCTGCATAGTATTACATTGTGTATATATACCACAGCTTTCTCAGCCACTCATCAGTTGTTGGGCACCTGGGATGCTTCCAGGTTTTACCTATTATGAATTGTGCTGCTATGAACATAGGAGTACACACCTCTTTTTTGCTTGGGTGTTATGGAGTCCTTGGCGTATAAGCCCAGGAGAGGAATTACTGGATCATATGGAAGGTCCATGTCTAGCCTTGTGAGAGTTTTCCAGACTGCTCTCCACAGAGACTGTACCAATTTACATTCCCACCAGCAATGTAAAAGGGTTCCTCTGTCCCCACAGCCTCTCCAGCATTTGTTGCTGCTGTCCTTTTTGATGTATGCCATTCTCACAGGGGTGAGGTGGTATCTCAATGTTGTCTTAATTTGCATTTCTCTGACAATCAGTGACCTAGAGCAGTTTTTCATATGTTTGTTAGCCTTTTGGATCTTCTCTGAGGTGAATGTTTTGTTTATATCCCCTGCCCATTTTTAGATGGGGTTATTTACTTTTTTGGTGCTAAGTTTGCTGAGCTCTTTATATATTTTGGTGATTTGTTTCTTGTCTGATGTATGGCATGTGAAGATCTTCTCCCATTCTGTGAGGGGTCTCTTTGTTTAATAGTTTCTTTGGATGTGCAGAAGCTTTTCAGTTTGATGTAGTCCCATTGGATTGTTTCTGTTTTAGTCTTCCTTGCAATTGGGTTTGATTCATCAAAGATGTCCTTGAGGTTTAGGTGGGAAAGTGTTTTACCAATGTTTTCCTCTAAGTATTTGATTGTTTCTGGTCTAACATCCAGGTCTTTGATCCATTTGGAGTTGATTTTTGCTTCTGGTGAGATAAAGTGGTTCAATTTCATTCTTCTGCATGTTTCAACCCAGTTTTCCCAGCACCATTTATTGAAAAGAGCCTCCTTCTTCCATTTAATGCTTTGGGCCCCCTTATCAAAGATTAGATGTCCAGAGGTGTGCAATTCTTTCATTTTATAAATAAATAAATAAATGTCTGGGAGGTGGCTCAGTGTATAAACTGTTGGAGGTTTTAGTTGTGTGAGGTCCTGAGTTCAATCCCCAGTAGCACATGTAACAGAGTGATGTCTGGTTCGTTCTCTCTCTCTTCCTACTTTCTCATTAATAAATAAAATCTTAAAGAATAAATAAATAAAAACAAAAACCCAGGGGGTCAGGCGGTGGCGCAGTGGGTTAAGCGCATGTGGCGCAAAGCGCAGGGACCAGCGTAAGGATCTCAGTTCGAGCCCCTGGCTCCCCACCTGCAGGGGAGTCACTTCACAGGCGGTGAAGCAGGTCTGCAGGTGTCTATCTTTCTCTCCCCTTCTCTGTCTTCCCCTCCTCTCTCCGTTTCTCTCTGTCCTATCCAACAACAAATTGTGTCAACAAGGGCAATAATAATAACCACAACGAAGCTACAACAAGGGCAACAAAACCCAAACTACTCATATTTTTCACAAAATACATAAAACAAACCATAAAAACAAATAAGCAAAAAAGAACAGGTCCAAACGGAATAAACAAGCTCAGTTTTAAGCACTTTCATAGACATGTGAGTGTGTCAACCCAATGGAGCCATTGTTCTATGGCAAGTGGGTATAGAATTACCCAGACTCTTCTCAGGAGATATAAATATACTTGGAAATTCAACAGTAGAGTGTCAAAAAATGAAGGCAAATGGAGGTGGAGATCTCTTTCACCAGAAGCTTCCACATTTTAAATCTTCCTGAAGCAAAACAATTATTTATTAAGGATTTTTTTTTATGTTCCTACATCTCTTTCAGATGTGAACATAATATAAAGCCATGGATTGGTAAACTTTATTAATACTTGTTCTTGACAGAAGCTTTATTTATAAGTTTAAAATATTTTCGAAATAAATTTTCCCCCATTTCTCAAAATGTTAACTTACCACTACCCCCCATAAAGCACAGAATTGTTACTCCACTCAGTCACTGGATATCAATAACCCTACCTCTTGTCATAGCACCCTTTATAAACATCAGTTTTGAATGCTGAGTTAATAGTCTTCATTTAGATTTTCCTTGTTTAACCTCTCTGGGTTAGGTCATTCTATATGTTCATTTTTACATGTCTCTTCAGTATTTCTTGTAAATTTGGTTTAGTGGTAGTGAATCTTCTCAATTTTGTGAATAGCTGCATGACCATATCTTTGATAGGAGGTCCATATATATAGCTAAGTTGAAGTTGGGATTTTCAAGTGGTTATATTATCCCAAATGTCTTTCTGCCAATCTATTATGTTTGATTTTCCATGAATATAAAGGTCAGAAATCTGTGTTTGAGGGGGAGTCACAACTACATATTCTTGTGTTAGTCTATATAGTAATAATTCTGTCAAGCCAGAAGTTTGAGGTTACACATCTATCACAAACTAAAAGAAGGGCTATGATAGAACAGTGGAATTCAACTTAGTATCCCATTGCTACAGGGAGTTAAGTTCTGCAATGGATCCTTTCAACTAGCTGAAATTGCCATGCAGTTTCAGGCCCCTCCTACTTCTTCCTTCCCTGCTATTATAACATTGTGGACACAGGGATGTAGTAGAGGTAGGGCCCACCAGACAGATAGCAATGGAGGAGGCCAGCTCATGAAGGTGGTAGTGGTTGAGCTGTAAGGAACAGGAATACCAAAGTTGCTAAAGGTCATGGTAGGGCCAGCTGGTTGGCTGCAATTAAGTCAGATAAGTAGCAATCAATGGTCAATAGTGACAGAAGCCCAGTAAAGAGTGACAATAGCAAGAACAGCAGACTGGATATGTTGGCAGAGGGCAGAGTAAACAAGATGGCTATAGTGGCAGACTCCTCCTGGCCAGGTGGTATGGAAGCAAGCAGATCTTTACCTTTAATGTGAATGGCTCTTGAGCTTGTGCTTTTTAATTTTTTTTCCCCATATATTGCTGGTTTATCTGAACTCAAAACTTGTTTTATGCTGGTTTTGCATGTATATCTCAGTTTCTGTTGTGACAGCAGTAAAAGGAAACTTGCCATTTTAGCCAGAAGTCAGCAAACTTTATTTACACTATAAAAATTATGTCAAAATTAGGTGGACATTTATATTTTATCATATGGTAAGTAAATTTACAATAATTACCTGGATTCTCCCACATCTTATTATTTATAGTACTTTAATAGTGCTAAAAGTATCAGTTATCTGAACTGATTTTATCAAGAACATTTGAAAAGATAGGGAGTGGTAAAGCCCCAGCTATAACAACAACAAAAATCAATGGTATATATAATCCAAAATAGTCCATCATCTCTAAAACATGAAACTGGGACATTTTCTTTTTTTTTCAGCTAGGAAGAGGCAGAGGGACGGATACCACACCAGAAGTATAGTGGGAGTTGGACTTGAGCTTGGATAAAGCACATGATAGTACAGGTACACTATACAGGTGAGATATTTTGCTGATCCAATACTGACTGACCTTTTGCCTAATTAAATAATTCTTGTTTGGCTAGAACACACACACACACACACACACACACACATATGGAGGGAGTAAATGTGGTATGCATTAAGTCGTTCTAAATTTGAAAAATGCTTTCTTGGCTTCTCATATGAAAGATAACACTGAGTATAAAATGATTTCAAAACCCCATATTCTTCTCATCATGACAAGAAAACCGAGTCTGTTCTATATGATATCTGTCTTTTTGCCCAGGTACTTTTATAACACGCTCTTTTCTTTTTCTTTGAACTTAGTTGCCTAGATATACTAGGGTGACTTTCTTCATTTTCAAATTACCCAGAACTTAAGCTGTTATCATCTATAAAGTGAAAATTCAATTTAGAAAACTTTTATTAATTTTACCTTTGATCATTGTGACTATTTCCTTTTTTTTTTTCCTTAAAGGAAATCTGCAATACCTCTATTGAAATCTTGTTCTTAAGTTTTTTGTCACTGATATATTTCTTCACAATGTAGGTTTCACTCTTCAGTACTACTAAGAAAACATTTCTATAATGTCTGTCACCTTGTAATCATTCCTTATCTCATTCTTTGAAATTTTCATAACATATTATCATTTTAGTTTCATAAATTTAAGAGTCTATGAATCAAACTTTTTAATAATTTTAAATATTTGATTACTTCCCCCTCTAGTCTCTGCAATTATTTAATAGATGGAAAGTCATTCTTATGGGTTATGTTAAACCTGTTCTTTTTTTCTTTTTTAACATTATATAGAATGTTTTCACTAGTTGTGGTGTATATATACACAAAATGGTGAATTCACCTTCTTCTTCTCTTGGATGGAGTTTGAAGGAATCATGTTAAGTGAGATAAGCCAGAGAAGGATAAATATGGGATGATCCCACTCATAGACAGAAGTTAAAAAATTAGAACAGAAGGGGAAACACAAAGCAGAACTTGGACTGGAGTTCGTGTATTGCAACAGAATAAAAAATGCTGAGGTGGGTGGGTAGGGTGTTCAGGTCCTAGGTGGGGGTTGTTAGAGTACTATTTGGAAAACTGAGAAATGTTAATACATGTATAAACTACTATATTTTACTATTGACAGTAAACCATTAATCCTCCAATAAAGAAAAAATGAAAAAGAAAGTTTTCACTATTTTCTGTATCTTTTCATTTGCTTATCCACAGAAGTAGACAACCACCTAGATATATGCATACTAAAGGTTTTGGCCTTTGAATTTTGGTAATTATTGAAGTTCTTCACTTATCTAGACCTTGTTTATTTGACAAATATTTGTTGAGCACCACAACATTCCAGGTATTGGCCAAGAGTCAGAAGCAAACATTATTTATGGCACTAATAATATGTAGTACAACAGATTCACAACAATTAATAAAAGACATAGTGTGTTAATAATGCCTATTGATCCATAACAGAGAAGAAAGTGTATAAGCCCACCACCTGCATACAGGCAGCATAATATATGCCCAAGAGGACTGTTTGTAATTCAGTCTTCTCTACTACCTTTGATTATCTCACCAAATAAAGGACCTCTGACTACAACAAAAAATAATCTTCTTCTGAACCCTGTCACTGTTTATAGCAATTTCCTTGAGCTAACACTTGCCCAGATCAGTGGTCTAGCTTAGTTTGTATGCATTTATTCTTTACTCTATTTCAGGCAGATCACATCATCAAATTAATGTTAGATACAGACATTGTGAAAGCTCTCATATCAATGCGATAAGACTAGCAACAGAACTATCAACTGAAAGAATTAAAGTTGACTTGAAATAAAAGGTAAAAATTTATATGTGTGCTTCTTAATACTCGATCAAAATATACATATGTGAAACATTTCCTTATTTATTAATAAAAGAGACAAATTTTTGTTTGAGTATGGGATGACTTATTGGAATCCTATGTCCTAATGTTTGTATGATAAATCAGTTATCATTTTCAGTTTAGGTTTTTCCAAAGTAAACCTAAAACTTAATAACCAATTTTTAGTAGTCACTCACCTTTGTTGAAAATTTCTGAGTCAACATCATATTTAAAAAAAGAAAAAGTATATTGGCATTCATCATCAAACTATGAGAAAATAATTGATCTGACAATACAAAATTCATATAATTCATTTGAAATGGTGAGAGTAGCTTATAGCCTGCTAATGACAAGATCAGGGTAATGTAGGCATAGAAAAGTAATGGCAAATATCTAGTATCTAGTTAATTAGCAATTTACTAATATAATAACTACATAGCAGAAAATAAAACAAAAAAGGAAGAACAGATAAATACATATTTATAGATTAAAATGTAGTTTCACTTTGTAGTTGGTAAGACTCATGAAATCCATGAAAATGAATTTCAAAGCCTTGAGGGGAGACATTATGAAAAGGAATCAATCTCATGACCATCTTTTAGAGACCTGCATGCTGCTTTTATTTCTGTTTATCACTGGTCAATGGGTAATTGAGGGAGTCGGGCGGTAGTGCAGAGGCTTAAGCGCACGTGGTGAGAAGCGCATGGACCCGTAAAAGGATCCCGGTTCGAGCCCCAGGCTCCCACCTGCAGGGGAGTCGCAATCAGTGTTATAACATATGGGCACTTTAGATTGTGCCGGTAGGCTTTATGTAGCAAAGGGTTTCATATTACTTTCATCATCTTCTACATTACCATAGGCTTTCATAAAAACAGAGATAATCACTGTCAGTGTCGCAGTTACATAAAAATGGAAATGTCAACTTTCTAAAAAAAAATGTATGTAATAGGTATTATTTTATCTAAGTTGATGCAAGGTTGAAACAGTATTTCAGGAGTTAACAATCACTGTGCCTGATTATAAAGTAAATAGAAATGTTAAGAGAGGGGAGAACATTGTGGGAACTTTACACCTTTCTTCCTAAGATCTTTATAATTCTTTAATAAGTCAGATAAAATGCAAGTTTGTGAATGATGAATTTAAAATGTCATACACCAGACAGTTATTATTTTATGTTGTTATACAGACATGATTTCTCCCAAGCAGCACCTACTACTGAAAACAGAAGTTTTAATGTAAAACTAATGTATTATGTTGGAAGTACCTCTCAATTCCCTAGAAACTTTTGGCTATTTAAAGAACGCATTATATTCTACTCAATCTTCTGGAGGAAACAATCCTTTGTAAATATATGCCAGCAGATTATAGAGGAAATGAACATGTTTTTGATTGCAAAAAGCCAGTCAATCTTTAGCTCAAAAAATTCAGTTAACAAAACACAACTCGATGTGGAATGTAGATAAAAACGCACATTCTTTGCAAGTAATTAATACTTAAACACAAAAGCATCTCAGAAAAGAATACATGAATTCATTCTTCAAGTACAGAAATGAGTATAAATCCATAAACAGACAGTACTATTAATACCCACATAGATCTATGGCAGACTAGAATAACTTTTTTTTTGAAGTCTCTAATACTGCTAATTTCCCAATTAAAGGAAAAGTTACTGCATAATTAATAAAAGGGGGCATCTCAGTTGTTCATAGTATAAAAAAAATGTAGAGAAGGCACAGTATGTCAAATCTTAGTCAAACTTGAAATTTATTATTACCTTGAAGACCCCTGGGATAATTTTATAATGCAGCCCAACATTTTTAAGAAAAGAAGTCTCAATCTTCTTGACTTCATACATTTATTTTTTTCTCTCAATTTATGTGAAGACATTGCTATACTAATTTTCTACATGATAAAATTTCAGCTAAAACTATTATAATTCATGAGCAACATGCACAGTTCTTAGATTTTTTTCACTGCCAACATTTTTCTTTTGTCTGAAACATATCTGACAAGCATAAGGCAAGTCCTGTTTTGACATAAACACTCCCTCATCAGACCCATTTATTAAACTAGAATCACCTTGTATATTGTCATGGAATCATAGTTTAGTTCCAGAGCTGCAAATGTTTCCATTAAGTCTAATACAGCTGCTAAGGGCAACTGACCATGACCCTGACTTCACTCCCTCCCCCACACACACACACACACACATAATTCCTTACATCAGGGGGCCATTTTAACTGTATGAGTGTATCAATAACAGGGTCACAACCAACAACTACTGCCAGGAAGAAAAACAGAAGTTGAAAAGGGGGAGAAGACTGCATATCCCTGAAACCCCTGCTCTGGGAGCCTTTTTTTTTTTTTTTTTTTTTGCCTCCAGGGTTACTGCTGGAGCTCAGTGCCTGCACCATGAATCCACTGCTCCTGGAGGCCATTTTTTTCCCCTTTTGTTGCCCTTCTTGTTGTAGCCTTGTTGTGGTTATTACTGTTGTTGTTTATGTCGTTCATTGTTGGATAGGACAGAGAGAAATCGAGACAGGAGGGGAAGACAGAGAGGGGGAAAGAAAAAAACCTACAGACCTGTATCACTACCTGTGAAGCGACTCTCCTACAAGTGGGGAGCCAGGGGCTCGAACCGGGCTCCTTACGTTGGTCCTTGCACTCTGCACCACATGCGCTTAACCTGATGAGCTACTGCCTGACACCCAAAATCCACAATGTTAAAGAGGGAGAATTTATGGGTGGAATTAGAAGTAATTATGCTTAGCGAAATAAGCAGAGTTTGTGAAGGGTAATTATTAGATGGTTTCATTCATACGTGGAGTCTAGAAAACTGATACATATGAACATATGAAACCCAAAACAAGTAAACTGTTTCTGAGACTTGTAAAAACTATGGCGATTATCTTGGGAGTTGGGGGATGGAAACTTAGAACTTTAATCTTATAACTATATAACTTCATTTAAATAAAAGTTCTTAAAAATTAAAAAATGAGCATTTTAGATTCATTCACCAAATACAAATGACAAAGTAAAGATAACTTTGAATTTCATGAAATATAGAAGAGACCTGAAAAACAAAGGGTTTATAATTTTTTTCTTTTAATTGCCACTAGGTTTATGGCTAGGACTTAGTATCTGTACCTGTAGCAGGAATCCACCATTTCAGCCTCCCCCTTTTTTGTTGCTGTTGTTCTTTATTTGATAAAACAGAGAGAAATTGAGAGGGGAAGGCGAGAGAGAGACAAAAAGAGGCAGACAGATACCTGTAGTACTCTACTTCATGGCTCATGAAGCTTCCCCCCAATAGGTGGGAACTGGGGGCTCTAACCTAGGTTCCTGCTTATAGTAGCATATGTGCTTAACCAGGTATGCCACCACCCAGCCCCAAGAATGTATAAATTTATAGTATTTATGAAGACCAGCCAAATTATTGGTCCAGATGAAGCTGGAGAGAGGTCATGAGCCCAATCCCTTCAAAGAGGACCAGAAGGTAGAACAACTTCTTGCTGAATACCTTCACCCTGGGCTGTTCTCCATCCAGACATCTTTCTTAACAACAATAAAAGTTCATTATTCAAATATTATTTCAGCCAACTCTTTTACCAAAATTGACAAGAATCCACAGTCACTTTGAAAGGCTGGGTACTCAGTGACATTATAATAATACTACTAGAGCCTAAGTGATTGGAGCTCTTTCCCTCAAGATTCTAATTCAGAGAGAGAGAGAGAGAGCGCTTTTATCACCTAATACTTATAAACAACCAGCACAGGTATTAGATACTTTAATGGCTACATTCTGACAGTATAAAAATGATGTGAATCTTTGAATATTAATTAACAATTACTACCAGAGGTGTTAGTATTAGCTATGCAGGTTGGGGCACCCCCAGTTGACCATGTATGTTATAATGTGCAAGTACCCAGGCTCAATGACTCACTGGCCACCTGTATGGGAAAGCTTCACAAATGGTGAAGCAGTGATGCAAGTCTTATCTCCCCTCATCTCTTGATTTCTCTGGCTCTACCTATAAGTAAATTATAAATACATATATATATTATATATGTGGAAAAAAATTAAGTCTATGTATAAAACCTGATCTGCTAAGATCAACTCATTACATACTCTGAAATAATTTTAAGTTACTCATTCTGAAGAGTCTCAAAAAGTACAATGTCAGCAAGTTAATTTATAAGAATGTAATCATCATGAGACAAAAAATGAGGAGTCGGGTGGTTAAGCGCAGCGGGTTAAGCGCAGGTGGCACGAAACACAAGGACTGGCATAAAGATCCCGGTTCAAGGCCCCGGCTCTCCACAAGCGGTGAAGCAGGTCTACAGGTGTCTATTATTTTCTCCCCATCTGTCTTCCCCTCCTCTCTCCATTTCTCTCTGTCCTGTCCAACAATGACAGCATCAATAATAACAATAACTACAACAAAAAAAGGGCAACAAAAGGGAATAAATAAATATTAAAAAAATGTGGAACTAAAATATCAAATGAGCAGGTATCCAAAATGCTGAGCAACTTCAAAACTAATGAATCAATGTTCATTTTTACTTGTAATATTTAATGTACTGGAAAATCCTTCAACATCTAACCCAGAAATATTAGGTGAAAAAAATTATCTGGGAAGAATATAAACCTGAATCTCTCCTATTAGTATTCACTGAACCATGTTCTATGTGTATCTTAATAGTCCCTTCAATTAAATGCCTTTCAATAAGCATTTTGTTTCATTCTTACTATAACTATAATATTTTTAAGACATCTTTTTTAAAAAATATTTACTTTATTTATTTATTCCCTTTTGTTGCCCTTGTTGTTTTATTGTTGTAGTTATTATTGTTGTTGTCATTGTTGGATATGACAGAGAGAAATGGAGAGAGGAGGGGAAGACAGACAGGAGGAGAGAAAGACAGACACCTGCAGACCTGCTTCACCGCCTGTGAAGCGACTCCCCTGCAGGTGGGGAGCCGGGGTTCGAACCGGGATCCTTATGCCGGTCCTTGTGCTTTGCGCCACCTGCGCTTAACCCGCTGCTCTACAGCCCGACTCCCAATAACTATAATATTACATATATTGTTGTAAAAATAAATGAAAGAATAGTTCCTATTGTGTAAAAAGTTCACAATCTAGTGAGATTACCTTCAAGTAGTTATACTGGTAGAAATAAATTAACATCACTTCTGGTCTTGGAAAGCTGGGTGTGTTTGTTTTTTCATCAATTTAGAGGGAATTTTTAGGCCACTATTATAATAGAATAGGATTTTAGGTCTTTTGGAAAAAGGGTGACTTAGTTTACTTTGCATAAAGAGCTATGTAAATTGTGGTGGCCAGTGGATGAACCCTAGTAGCTAGTCTCCAAAAACAACTGCCTCCATTTCTTTTGCTTCCTGGATATGTTCTTCACACCAAGCAATGGAGAATAGCTTTAACCTCCCCTAGAATTTCAGGAAGTTTCATGATTAATGAAATGGAGTGGAAATGACCTTCAAGAATTCCTAAGATTTCAGAATGTAGGTAAGTAAAGTAAGACCCTACTGATCAAGTAGGTAAGTGCCCAAAAAGAAAACTTAGGAAATTAGATTAAAGGTACTGAGAAGACATCCAGGAAGGATTGCTCAGCAAGTAAATGATAACATGTTTTCTATCTGGCTGATATCCTGAAGTCACCTAAGGCCAGGAAAAAAAAAATAAAACTTTCCCTAGGTCTCCACATGGTTAATTTTTTTCTTTTCACATTATTCCCTTTATTTTCTGGCAAAGAGACACTAGATCTCCGAAAAATAACTGCCTTACAATAGTGATGTGAACAGATTAGTGCCAAACCACATTTCTATTTGGGCAATTAAATGTGTACAAGTTATCTCAATTCAATTTTGATTATATACTTGACAATTAGAATTATTCATGTTAAAAAGGTTACTTTACACCTTGTCTGCTCATAACTTCCAGACCTGTTTTCAGGTAACACTGAATCCAGTCCTCAAATGATGGAAACCTTAACAAAGACTGAACCTTTTCACCTGTGTCAGGACTTAAACTCAAGTCTTCTTTCAGGTTCCCATCACTGTCCTCTTTGTTTCAAGTGCTGCTTAAGTTTTTTTTTTTCTTTTTTAAAGAATTTGTTTATTTATTCATGAGAAAGACAGGCAGAGAGAGAAAGAACCAGACACCACTCTGGCACATGTGCTGCCAAGGATTGAACTCAGGACTTCATGGTTGAGAATCCAATGCTTTATCTATTGTGCTACTCCCAGACCACCTGTTTAAGTCTTGTAGTAAGTTTTTTAGATTTATTCTGATTAGGTAATTATGAAAGTAGAAACATAAATATCTATGTACATTTAAGTTATTTAAGGATTATGACTTGTTCGAGGTGTACTAACTTTTAAAAGTTTAATTGTTCTATGCAAACACTACAAAAGAATGGGCTGGGGGAGATAGCATAATAGTTACATAAATAGATTATCAAGCCTGAGACTCCCAGACTCCAATTTCAATCCTCCCCCCAGTGGCAAGTCAGTTAAGCAGTGCTTAGGCAAAAAAACAAAAAAGACAGAAAAACAAAAAAAATACAATTACTGCTTATATAACCTCATAAACTAAATCAGGCACACTGACATATACTGTCTCTTTAGTATCATGAATCACTATTTATTTATTTTTTAGAGAAAGAGAGCCATAATATCACTCTAGCACATGGGATGCCCACGATCGAACTTATAACCTCATGCTTGATTTTAATTAATTAGTAAACTGATGAATTAATTTTTACTTTTTGGATACAGAGAGAAACTGAGATGGGAGAGGGGATAGAGAGGTAGAGAGACACCTGCAGCACTGGCGAAGCTTCCCCCTTTCAGGTGGGGACCAGGGCTTGAACTCAAGTCCTTGCAAACTTTAACACACGCACTCAACTAATTGCACCACCACCAGGCCCTATAGATTACTTTTTAAATACCCACAAACAAATAATGCTTGGTTCTATCTATAACAAACTTTACTAGTGATAATATCAATTTAGTTTACATTTATTATTTGATTTTTTAAGATTCACTCATTTATTTTATAGGGCAGAGAGAAATTGAGAGGGGAGGGGGACACAGAGAAGGAAAGAGACAGAGATACCTGCAGTACTTGCTTCACTTTTCATGAATCATCCTCCCTGCAGGTGGGGAGTGAGGGCTCGAACCTGGGTCCTTGTGCATGGTAGTAATAGGTGCTCTTATCAAGGTGTGCCACTGCCCAAGCCCCTCATTTACTAATTCATTTGTTAAATTTTATTGAAAGTTCTTTTATCCTTTTTTTTTTTTTACATTGCAAGGTCTCCTTTTAGACATTTTTTTTCTAATCATCATCTGGTACAAGTTTTTTTTAGGTTTAAATTTTATTTTATTATTTTATTTGCTAGGACAGGGAAATTGAGAGGTGGAGGGATGATTGAAAGGTAGAGACATCTGCAGCAGTGGTTCACAATTTAAGCTCTTCTTTCTCACTCTTAATTTCTCTCTGTTCTATCAAAATAAATAAGTAGAAAAATAAGTAAAATAAATAAACAAACTTTAAAAAACCATGTACCTAGGGCCAATAGTAGCTAACAAGGGTGGATGCCAGCTTGGTCATGTGCTCAACTCTGCCTCCACTGTTCTGGGGGAAACTTTGATGCTGTGATCTCTTTCCCTCTTTCTCCTTTTTATCTTAAAAAGTTGACCCAGAGTAGTAAAGCCTCAGTGACAATAAAAAAGAAAGTAAATAAAATGTTTATCAGTTACATAGATTAAGTTCTGTTCAAGCCCTCCCAAACCAGCATTTACAGTGGAGACATGTCTTCTACTAAGAATGTAGGTTTTATTTAGATTAATAATTGTGGCTCACATAAGAACTATGCTGATAAATACAGGGTTATTTTTAAGTATATGTGTGTGCAGGTATGTATGTATTTTATTATTACTTTTTAAAATTTACATCAGGATTCTTATTTGAAAAAATTGAAATGGTAGGACTGCCTCTACAGTAGACAGAGGTGGACAGGACCAAGTGGGGGTTGCATTGTTATGTGTAAAACTGAGAAATGTTTAGCACTATTCTTCATATATTTTCACTGAATACATTTATAAAAGTGTATCTTTTTAAATTTCTTTATTGGGGGATTAATGGTTTATAGTCAACAGGAAAATACAATAGTTTGTATATGTGTAACATTTCTCAGTTTTACACATAACAATTCAACCCCCACTAGGTCCTGTCCTCCTCTGCCATCATGTTCCAGGACCTGAACAATTCTCCCCCAACCCCCACCCCAGAGTCCTTTACTTTGGTATAATACAACTCCAGTTCAAGTTCTGCTTTGTGTTTTCCTTTCTGTTCTTGTTTTTCAACTTCTGCCTATGACTGAGATCATCACATATTCATCCTTCTCCGTATTTTATTTTACCAGAGCACTGCTAAATGCTTCTGGTGTTGCTTGGGACTGAACCTGGGACCCTTGGTGCCTTAGGCACAAATGTCTTTCTCGCATAATCACTATGCTCTCTCCCTTGAATTATGCTTATAATTAAACAAAGTTAAGCTTGAGAGCATCATAGAGGACTCACAAAGAATTTGGTTCACTTCTCAAGATTACCATTAGTAGACAAAAAAAAAAAGTGCAGACAATCATCTAAGTTTCAGTACCTGCTCAATTAAGCTATCAAATTCTTCCACCTCAAAGGGCACCATGATTCCTCCATTTTTCATTGATTTTGAGAGACTGGTAACACAGATAATTTGTGGCTACTATGTAAAAGATAGTACACAATAAGAAATAAAGACTACAAAAAGAATATGGCAATATTCTTTTGTACTATATGTCAATACTGCTATTTCTATAGTTAGGTGAACTGGGAATACTTAGAATTGCAGCAAAGTAATATTAAGATGATAAGACTAAATACAAGCTCTTTAAAGGAAATTTCAAAAAAAGTGAGTATTTCAATAGCCTCTAAAATCAACTGCTTTTGATCTATAATTAAATTAAATCTATAATTAAATACTTGCCCCCCCATAAAATAAAAATGGAAAAAAAAAAACCCACCACAATAGTAAAGTTCAATATTTCTCTTTAATTAATAAACCCGTATTTCCTGACTTTTCTCCTTCCAGCATAAATTAGGCTAACTTACCACTTACTGCTGGTTAAGGTTAGATCAGGATAAGAAATAGATTCACGATTCTCCCTATGGACTATTACCATCTTCCTTCACCAAGATCCTCCCCACCCTAACATGCACGTAAAGGAAGAATTTTTAGGTGAGGACAGGGCATAAACTACGTCGAGCAAGTGTAAGTGATTAGTACAATCATTAAAAACAAAAAGTTTTTCTTCATCAAAATGGAAAAAGGCAAAAAGTAACTGAGAGAGTTATACTAAAAGTCAGAGCAATATACTAACAATGTAGTTTATTAGAATCACAAATTTAAGGAACAGTCACTGAAGTCCAAATGCTTTAAATCACTACTTATTAAGACAAAGAAAGTATTTTGTGATTTTATAAATGGGTTTTCTATCATTCTTCCATCCCAACTATGGCCTAGAAACCCCAAAATTGTGAAAATTTCAGTCAGATTGTAAACTTAACACTTAAATTTTATAAACAAGAGACTTTAAGGTTTCTTTCTCATTAGTTTTGCATTACTAAAACTATTTCTTATTCTAATTTATAAGCAATCAGTTAATGCATTATAGCCTATACTTGAAATGAAACCTCAACTTTACTAACAATCATAAATTTTCTATATTCCATTTACTTCTAAATAATTCTAATGAACTACATCTAGTGAAAGTCAGGAACCAACTTTTACAAATACTCTCTTACCCAACAATTTGTAAAAATTGATACTGGATTTCTTAATTCATAAAGTTACATTCCAAAAATACACTTAGTGTCCAGATAAACTGGACACTAAATAATTGATATTTTATAAATAAAACACAGGTGAGTTGATGGTTAAATAACTGTCACAAAATTAATACTTCTTTGGAAATTAGACATAGACACTAACTAAATGTTATGCTTTTTGGTCAAGTGTACACCTGTTTATTTGCAGTGGCACACCTGGTTAAGCATTTACATTATAGAGTACAAGGACATGGGTTCAAGCCCCTAGTCCTCACCTTCAGGTGGAAAGCTTCACAAGTAGTGAAGCGGGGCTGCAGGTGTCTCTCTGTCTCTCTCCTTCTCTATCTCCCAATCCTCTCTCAATTTTCTGTCTCTTATAATAAATAATAACTTTTTAAAAGAATACACTAAAATTACTGTTAATTATTATTTTTATATACTTATTTTTCTCTTTTGTTGCCCTTGTTTTTTTCTTGTTGTTGTAGTTATTATTGCTGTTGTTATTGATGTCATCATTGTTAGATAGGACAGAGAGAAATGGAGGGAGGAGGGGAAGACAGAGAGGAGGAGAGAAAAATAGACACCTGCAGACCTGCTTCACCACCTGTGAAGGGACTCCCCTGCAGGTGGGGAACTGGGGGCTTGAACTGGGATCCTTATGTAGATCCTTGCACTTTGCGCCACCTGCACTTAACCTGCTGGCTACCGCCTGACTCCCTACTGTTAATTATTGTCAGGAATTAATGAGGACATAAAGTAAACATCTGTCAAGAAAAGAATATAACCTAAGAAATCTTCAGTTTTGCAAAGATAAGAATTTTTTTTTATCATTAAGTCACATATTTACCATCCCATGCCAAATAGCAGCAGTTATTGTTATTCTTACAATAGTTTATTAAGCTATCAGCTGACTATAGTGACAGCTATTAGCACTGAACAAGATATCAGGGGAGACAACTCATTTCTTCAGAAATGTCTTAAAATTAATCGTTTAGATTAAATACGATACCTCAAAATTTTCTTGGTAAGAAGAGAATCATCAAAACAAAACAAAAAGTCAAGCCAGAAAAGCGATAATTGTTTATAAGAAATTATGCATTTACCTTGGCTCTGTACTCAGCATTACTATATTTTTTTGTGGCAGAGAACCTTGGGATTTTTGCTTCAAATCCTGGAAAAATAAACAAATTTTATCTTAATTTAAAATGGTTCAAAATTAACAGTTATTGTTGGAAAATCTTACAAACATATTTGAAAAAGCACATGTGAGAAAAAAAAAAATCCTCTCCTAATGTACATCAGAAGTCCATCACAGTTCAAAATGAATACATCTTGTATTCAGACTGAAATACAGTATCTGTTACAGAACCCCGAGTTCATAATGGTTAGCTCCAATTACTAAATAAATAAACCAGAGTTCTAGAAAAAATTCTTCAAAAAAAATTGTACTACTTTTGTATCACGTTTCCTATCTTTAAAAATGAATGTTATGCATGTACAAACTATTGTATTTACTGGTGAATGTAAAACATTAATTCCCCAATCAAGAAATTTTAAAAAAGAACCAAAAAAAACTTTAAAAAAATGTATACACATTTGATGCATCTTAATATGAACAGGAACAATCATGATTTGAAGGTAAAAGTTAGAATATGAAACTGTTCGTGCTCTAGCTCTAATTTCAGACAGGTAACTTAAAACTAAATGTAAAATTCAAATGCCTATCACTCATACCAGAATGATAAATTACAATTTTAACCTATCTGAGTTGCCAAGCAGAAGTATGAAGAGGACTATAATCAAACATTTTTTCCAGTTATTCTTCCTAGCAAGAAAGAATAACTAAAATGTATGATCTTCCTTCCAGAGCACTTCTGGAAGCCACAACAGATGTTAGCACCCTTTTGTGCAAGGAGAAGGTAGGGACTCATAGACAGGTAATGCTGAAGTTAACTAGACAGACTTCTAATTCCTCAATCAGAGAGCTGCCCATTTTCAGCATTACCCATAGCACTCCATTGACACATTCTTGGAAAAAAAGGAAGACAGTTCAGGTGTATTAAAACTGACATTTAGAAAGAAATGACTGAGGATTTACAGGAATTCAAATATCCAGAGGTCTCTAATTAATGCCAAGTGAAATAATTAATTATAATGCCCAGTTACCTTAGACTATAATCTTGAGTGTTCTAGAAGCCTATTTTTTTTATTTATTCAGAAGAAAATACACACATAAATTGAACACAGGCATACTTATAAGAAACAAAGTGATATAGATTATTTCAAATAAGGTTCAAAGAAGTAATCAGATTTCATCTCACTCTTTCTTATCCAAGAACAAAAATATTACATATTTTTATGATGAAAATAGAAGATATCAACTAACCATTTCTAAGAGGGTATCAGAAGAGAGTAAGTCATATGAGTTCTTGTCCTTCAGAAGAAGTAGTAGTGCAGAGTGTCCAATTATCTTCTTCAAATTTACTAATGAATAAAGGAGCCTATAAACCAAAAATTTTTACTGATAAGAAGTAATTTTAAAAAATATGTTTATAATACTTCATTAATAATGTCCACCATTAACTTCAGATTGCTTTCACAATATTATTATTATTATAACAAATTAACACTTTATTTTTTTAATCCATAACTAAGTAAAGAAAATATAGTTAATCAGAAGCTATCATTAGTAAGAATTCATTAAAACCTCATACTTGCTATGAATATCAAACAAAATAAAGAGTATCCAGAATAATCACCCCAACAGATTTAAGGCATCCTATCAAAAAACTGATTTAATTTTTTACTTTAGAAAAAAAGATTAACAAGGATTGGCACAAGGACCAAAAGTAAACATTAATTACCTCATTCACAAGAAAATTCAGTGTACACACTTTAAAGAATTGAAATTCCTGAAGCATTTAGTTTTATGCTCTTGTTCAAAATAAGTAGTAAAATAGTTTTTCATAGATTTGGATAATGAAATTTTTTCCTTGTTACTTGTCTTGATTACAGAAACTGTACTCAAATTATATTTTTATGACTGAATAATCAAGAAGGTATTTATAAATCAGTTAATTCAAAGTCAATTCCAGAATATAATCTTGATATAATTGAGTTAGTGCTGAATATTACCTATGGAAAAATAGGCCACTTATATTATAACTAATAAGTCTATTACTATAGCATTAAAATCATATGGATCTGAGTTCAGGCCATCTATCTACCTAGCTAATTTCTTAGTCTATTGAAAAGTCTTCTTAGATAGCAACAAGTTTTCTCACTAGACTATAAAGACTGTATGAATGAACATTGTAGTCCAGATATGGAAACAAGTCCTCAATCTAAGTTTATTTTGTTATCTACATGGCCATCTTTATTAAGCCTGCTGAACTTACAGAACCAAAGTTATGTTCTCCGTCAGCTAAAAAATATATGTGTGTCGGTATGCATGAGACCCCTTCTGTTTCATTAGGTTTAAATCCCCCCTGCTTAACACTATTCTATTTACATAACCACTTCATTCTATTTACATAACCACTGTTAACAAGTTCCACCCTCCCTCCAGGGCATTTGTAGTTCAGTGGTAGGACTCTCGCCTAATCTGCCCCTTCTTTGTCACACTCTGATTTTCACCAGTCACTTTTCTCTCCACCCTCTCTATGTCACATCCTGTTTCCACCCTACTTGGCAAGTATATATAAAGACAGCATTGTGAGTTTTACTGTACTTTGAGTTTAACTTAGCTCGTCTTAGATTGTGCTGCGTCCTGCATGAATAAAGAGATACTGCCTACAGCTCAACCACGAGTCCCTGGTCGTCTGTTACCCGCCCGTGAAGCCAGCCTGGCGAAAACAACATAACCCGTCGAAAACAACACAAGGTGCCTACAACGTGGGACCGGACCTGCGCAACTCCCAGATAAGTGAAGACTTTGCCTACCTATGCACTATGGTCTTCTCTTCTACTTATGAAGAGGTTTGCCAAAGCCTCTACTGTTTCATTATGAGACAGTTTCTCTGTCTCTGGAACATTTTACTCTGGGCCACACTTCGGTTCCCTGACTGGGAACTTTTGTTTCTTATGACTGGGATCATAGAGCTTGGGAGATGCACGGAGATTTCTCCTTGGACTTTCTGGATTCCCTCTCCCATATTCCTGAGGAAAAGGACTACATTTTGCTCCGGGCCACAATTTGGTTCTTTATGACCGTAATTGTAGACCTTGGGATATGCATGGGGATTTCCACTGGGACTTTCTGGACTTCTTCTCGAATGTTTCCCATGGAGAAGGTCTACTCTAGTTTGAGGAGCATTCTCCAGTACCCTGGCAGTTCCCAAGTATGGAGACACGTGGTTAGTTCTACTCTCCTGATTGGATTCTTTCTTCGATGGGAAGACACTTTTAAAAATGGGTGCCTGAAGCAATCCAGCAGGAACAGTCAGAAGCACCCTAAATGGAATTTTGAGGAGCTTTTTGGACTAGGATGCCCTCCGAGGATTCTTAATCCTACATTGTGAGATCTTGATAATCTGGTTCAAGTTGCGTTTCATAAGAGAATGATTTGAATGACTGAATTTTTGTTTGACATTGACTTAAAAAAAAAAATGCTGGACGCAGCCATGATTTCTAGAGACATCCAGAAACAATCCAAAAAATTGTTTTTTCCCTCCTCTGATTTCTTTTTTACCTCTTGGCATAAATCTGAAACGTTTAATCCTGAAACGGTATGAGTTATGGGTGGGGCAGATAGTGCAATGATTATGTTAATTATTCTCATGCCTGAGGATTTTAACCGTGGTTCTTCTGTTTACCTTTCCACATTTTATTGAGTTTAAACTGTTTAAACAACCTTAAAATCATACTAGAAAGGACTTCCAATTATAATGGAGTTATCAGTTATAGTAAACTTCTAATCTGCTACAAGTTTTGTTTGATAAGTAAGTGAATTTCAGCTGTCAAGACTTCACAAGAAAAAGCATCTACTCAAATGAAAATTTCTGGAAATCCATTTGGACCCCTGTTCTCTGACATCGCCCACAAGATGGAATGATTACAACACACCCCCGGAAACCAATGATGAGACCTGGCACGACCTGAAGAAACAGATTCACAGACTCCAAAGCTCACTCTCTACAGAAAAGCAGAATTCTGGTGGCCGACATTCCCCATTGAGACAGACTTGCAGCATTTCATCCTCTGGCATTTTCTTCTGTGGTCAGCTACTTTGGACTGACACCTCCATCGGACTTACTGGTACACGCTGCTGTGTTTCTCAAAGACTAACTTCAGCCAATTGCCTTGAGACTTTATAGACCATGTCCCCTCGCCTGCAGGCTCTGTCCCAGAGGCAGAAAACTCCCGCTCCTTATTAGGTTATGCCCACAGAGGCATGAAGCGCCCCAAGAGGCAAGAGATGCCCACAGAGGTAGGAAACGCCCTTTGAGGCAAGAGATGCCCCCAGAGGCATGAAGCATTCCCAGAGGCAAGAAATGCCATTTCGCCTGCTAGGCCTTGCCCTTTGAGGCAAGAAACGTTCCCCTTGACATCACATTGGTTATTGCTGCTCGCCTATTTTGTTTTCCATGTCTTATGCCAGTTCTTTTGAAAACGCCTGTATGATATATGTTTCTGTTCACCCCACAATGGCCATTAGTTAAAAAGAAAGGGGGAATTGTTGGTATGCATGAGACCCCTTCTGTTTCATTTGGTTTAAATCCCCCCTGCTTAACACTATTCTATTTACATAACCACTTCATTCTATTTACATAACCACTGTTAACAAGTTCCACCCTCCCTCCAGGGCATTTGTGGTTCAGTGATAGGATTCTCGCCTAATCTGCCCCCTCTTTGTCACACTCTGATTTTCACCAGTCACTTTTCTCTCCACCCTCTCTATGTCACATCCTGTTTCCACCCTACTTGGCAAGTATATATAAAGACAGCATTGTGAGTTTTAGAGTACTGTACTTGAGTTTAGCTGAGCTCGTCTTAGATTGTGCTGCGTCCTGCATGAATAAAGAGATACTGCGTACAACCAAGCCATGAGTCCCTGGTCGTCTGTTACCTGCCCGTGAAGCCAGCCCATTGAAAACAACATAACCCGTCGAAAACAACATAAGTGTATGTATAATATATGTATATTATACACAAATATATATACACACACATACATATAACATTATCCTAAGAAGTACTAATTAATTAATTTAATAAGAAGTACTAATTAAATTAATTTGTGAATTCCACAAATTAATGTTTGTATACAAAAGGTGGAAACTCAGTCTTCTTTATTATTTATTTATTTAATTTTTAAATTTATAAGAAGGAAACACTGACAATAAGAGGGGTACAACTCCACACAGTTCCCACCACCAGAACTCCGTATCCCATCCCCTCCCCTGATAGTTTCCTTACTTTTTATCTCTCTAATGAGATGTACCCACCCAAAATAATACAACACTCCCCAAATACTTTCTCAGGTAGTATAAAGTTGTCTGTTCAAAACAAAACAAAATACAGTAAGGTAAATAAATTCGTGGAACACTGAGTAAAAGAAGATTTTTAATGTTTCACCATTTCATGAACATGGGATTTCTGAGAACCTCTAAGTTCCTGTCATCCTCTCTCCTATTATAAGTAGAATAGTCCAGGGAATATATTTAAAAATGATAACTGCTCATTTACAGAAGCTATACTTTCCACCTTCTGCACCCCATACTGACCCTGAGTCCATACACCAGGAGTGATAAAAGCTATCAGGGTAGGGATAGAATACGGAGTTCTGGTGGTGGGAATTGTGTGGAGTTGTACCCCTCTATCCTATGTTTTTTGCCAGTGTTTCCTTTTTATAAATAAAAATTAAAAGAAAAAAAAATTGCTTACTTTGTTATCGGCTGCTATGTAAAGAGGTGCTAGCTGCCTTCCCATATGTGCAAACCATGTTCCAGACATGGCCTTCACTGCATTGAAGGAAGTTTTGGTGCAATGTGTCTATCCTCATCTCACTCTGTGCCTATCTCCTCCTTTCTAACTGAAAATATCAGTCTGGAGCAGTGAATCCCTGGTGATGATGACAATAATAATAAAACTAATAAAATGAGGTGTTATCACGTTTGTCCTTCAACTGTCTGACATATGTTAGTAACCTAATACTCAAACCCTCGTTCATTTTTCTCCTACCTATCCTCATTACAATGCAGAGATCTACACAATTCTAAATCTCTCTAGCTGATCTCATTACCAGCTCTTTTTCTCTATGTAATCTCAATATTCACTTTTTTAAAAAACATTTTTTAAGCTTTACTTGACAGAACAGAGGCAGATTGAGAGGGCGGGGGAAATAGGGAGAGAGAGAGACTCCTGCAGCATTGCTTCACTGCTTGTGAAGCTCTTCCCCTGTAGGTGGGGGCCGGGGGCTTGAACCCAGGTCCTTGTGCATGTTAATATATGCACTTAACCAGGTGAGCCACCACCCCGCCCCTCTCATTATTCACTTTTAAGCTTATTATTACTATTACCTCTGTGGAATTTATTTCATGTTCAGATTAGACTTGCCCTCCAAGTATTGGAATGTTGATAAAATTAAAACATTTTTCTATGCAAAAAATGTTTCAGGAGTTTTCTGACAATGGAATTTGACACATTCTTACTCTCCAATTTGTAATTATGCAAGCATTCAACCTACTGTTGAGAGAATGATTGTAAGAGTCACCCTTACAGGGGAGAAAGCCAAAAGAGCTTGGCACCACTGGTGGCATTTTGGGACTGTTCCATCTAAATTGGTGATCCCAATATTTCTTTTAAAAGCTTAAAAATGCACAGGAGAGGATTATTGTAGATTTTTACTACTAGCATGGAGATGCAATACCTAACTCATTTGTTCATAGAAACATTGCTGTCAACATATAAATAAACAGTAACCAATAGTTCAAGAATAAGTGAAAACCCAATCCTAACTGCCTTTTTGTTTATATTTTGAAATTTCTGACTTAAAACATCTGTGGTAATGACTTAATAACTGTTATATGATTTTCCAGTGAGGAGTGAAGTACCCACAATGAAGATATATAAATGTCAAGTACAATTTGAGAAATGCTGTCTTTTTTTTCTCTATAAATGCAATTTTGTATGGGGATATTTTTATATGCACAAAGTACTATAAACATGGAGAAACTAATGACAGTGAAAAGATTAAGAGACAGAAACTGTTCTGCAACAAAAAGTCAATGGCTTGCACCTAAATCTCTTTCAATGTTGGCAGTCATGTAGACAACAAGAAGACTGGGTAGAATGATTTTCTTTATTTCCTCATGGGAGTTCTGATTTGATTCTAAGTAGCCTCAATTTTAAACTTAAAAAATCAGGAAGATAGGATCAGGTGAAAATCTTACTTAAAAAATGTTTTCTGAGGACAAGAGTTGGTTCAACTGGTAGAGTAAATGCTTTACTTACAGGAGACCCTGGTTTTGACACCCAACACCAACAGCTTTCTGGTCATCCCTCATTAAAAAAATAATAATTAGCTAAAAATCAAAATGATTTCTGTGGGAGTACTAATATCATTAAGGAGTATTTTCCACTTAAGACCAGAAAAACCTTTTATAGATGTATGCTAAATACATCTATATAGTACAACTGAAATCAACTAATTTGATGCCTAAAGAATATTTCCCCAAAATTTTCAGAGAATTAATCAAAATATTATATAAACAAAAAAAATCCATGTACAAACTATTGCATGTACAAACTATTGTATTTACTTTTGAGTGTAAAACATTAATACCCCAATTAAAAACAAACAAACTTTAGAGGCTGGATGGTGACATGTCACCATGTGCAAGGACTGGGGTTCAAGTCCTCACCTACCAAGGGGATGCTTCTCCAGTGGTGGAGCAGTGCTGCAGATGTCTTGTCTTTTCTATCTCTTCTATTTCTACCTACCTGTCATCCTCTATCAAATGAAAGGAAGGAAGGGAGGAAGAGAGGAAGGGAGGAAGGAAGACAGAAGAGTGGTAAAAATGGCCACCAGGTACGGTGAAGTCATGCAGGGACCAAGAGCCCTAGTAATAACCTTGGTGGCAAAAAAAAAAAAACAACAACATTAATACTCATAATTTTCAATATCAATCATAGAATATCAATTGTGGATCAATTTGACTTTATATGTTGCGTATACATATTTTTTTGGGGGTGGGGCATACTACTTATTGAACTGAGGGCCTTTCGTAAGAAAAATCACTGAACTACATTTCCATCTGCTCTGCGCACACATTCCAATGTTGAGAATATTAATAAAACAAATTTACTTTTGTATCTTATATAAAATATCACTTTAATTGCTGTAAATATTATTAAAGCATACTTAACAATCAAAAGAGCTAGATCAAATAATATTTAAACTTAACTGTGAAACAATACAGTCAAAATTTTTCCTCAATGTCAAAAGTTTTTCTCTTCACCAATCCTACTGGGTTACTACCCAGGCTCTGACAAGCTAGTGAAAATTTCTACAGCTGGATTTAGTGGATCAGTAGATAGAACACATGCTTCTGCTTGTGTGAAGTCTGAAATTTGATACCCAGTATCATACACAATCTGCTCTCCTTTTCTATCTCCTCTTTGTTCTCATAAAATAAATATCTTTTTTAAAAAAGATAGTAGAAATTACACCATTGCAATGATCCATTATAAAACTCAGTCTAAAATTTTTGGTATTCTGAGTTTCAGATTTTTCATAACTGAAAAGAATTTTTTGATATCAATAGCCAGGTCATCCCTCCTCAGCCCAGTTCCTTAGACTAACTATATATGATAAGATTTTCTGCTTCTTGGCAATGTTTCTAGGCTTATGCTCTTTTATTTTATCCCTTTATTGAGTGAGTTATCCAACAACTAGATATGAAATAAAGTAAAATTAGACTGCTATATAATGAAGTGGAATTATTTATCTCCCAGGTTACATTTGTGATTTGATACCAAAACCCTGGTCAAGAAAATAGCCCCAGCTATCACACTGAATTTAAGGCCAAGTAGGATCAGTTTTATAATATTTCTTGCTACATCTGTAGCACTGTAACAAAAAGTTGAGATATAAATTTTCTCAACTGTTTTTTTGAAAAGGTTTCTTAAAAGTTATCACCATTTTACTATAGAAATATTTACAAGGAATATTTTAGGGCTGGGTGGTGGTGGCACACCTGGTTGAGTGTACATATTACAATACATAATGACCCCAGTTCAAGCCTCTAGTCCCCACCTGTAAGGGGAAAGCTTTGTGAGTGGCGAAGCAGGGCTACAGATGTCTTTCTCTCTTATCTATCACCCCCTTCTCTCAATTTCTGGCCATCTCTATTCAATAAATAAATAAATAAATATAGTAAAAAAAATACAGAATTTTAAAAAATGACTTTTTACTAACCTCATCTAATATATATAAAAAAGCTTATGACTACATATTACTAGGAGTGTACATAAACACCATTCCCGCCACCAAAAGACTGTGACCCATCCCTCCCACCCACTCCCACCCCCTACTGTCCCAGGAAGCTGCATGTCTACTCCTCACCACAGGGTTTTTACTTTGGTGCCTTACTTACAATTTGGTCAGGTCCTGCTTTTAGTTTCCCTTTCAGATCTTCTTACTCAACTTCTGTTGATGAGTGGGATCATCCCATACTCATCTTTACCTTTTTGACTTAGCTCACTTAACATAATTCCTTCTAGCTCTGTCCAAGATGGGTCAGAGAAGGTGGGTTCATTGTTCTTGATAGCTGCATAGTATTCCATTGTGTATATATACCACAGCTTTCTCAGCCACTCATCTGTTGTTGGGCACCTGGGTTGCTTCCAGGTTTTAGCTATTATGAATTATGCTGCTATGAACATGCTTCACTTCAGACTGTGTCCAGAGACTTCACGTGTGGAATGACAACCCTTCAACTTCATTACTTGGGTGAGACCTTTCCTTTCATAATATACTATAATTTCATCTCAGGTGGTTCACTTTCTAACAAAGTCCCAAAAACTAGATATACACCAGTTTCTGTGAGAGAGAGCATATGTTCACACATATCCGTAAACTACTGCAAAATATATGACTGAAAGCAGAAGTGCACTAGAGTTTGCAGTGAGTAACCCCCTAACATTTCCTCTCCACTATTCCAAGCTTTGGGTCCATGATTGCTCAACAATTTGTTTGGCTTCGTATGTTAACTCTCTTTTCAGTCACCAGGTTCCAGATGCCATCAGGATGCCGGCCAGGCTTCCTTAGACTGAAGACCCCACCAAGGTGTCCTGGAGCTCCGCTTCCCCAGAGACCCATCCTACTAGGGAAAGAGAGAGGCAGATTGGGAGTATGGACTGACCAGTCAATTGCTTCCCCATGTTCAGCGGGGAAGCAATTACAGAAGCCAGACCCTCTACCTTCTGCAACCCTCAATGACCCTGGTTCCATGCTCCCAGGATAGAGAATGGGAAAGCTATCAGGGGAGGGGGTGGGAAATGGAGATTGGGTGGTGGGAATTGTGTGGAATTGTACCCCTCCTACCTTATGGTTTTGTTAATTAATCCTTTCTTAAATAAAAAAAAAAGCTTATGAACTAAATTTTTAAAAGATTTTAAGATTACTTTTAATAATTTTATTACCTGGTTCCATAGTCTACAACCACCCAATCTTTTGCAGTTCCTGTGATAGCATCATGATGCTGAAATAGTCCCAAATTCCTTCTGGCTTCTGTCAGTGCCATGAAATGCGACGATGAAACAAATTTACTTATCTCATATTTCTGAGCTTGTTTCAAGGCGAAATAGTAGAGAATTTCAGCAGCCCTGAATGCATAAAACAGTCATTTTTATTTCAAAAACATTTTGTCTAAAATATGTGAAACTGACATATTTCTAAATTCATTTGATAAATTTTACTAAAATGTACAGGGAAGATATTAATAATACACATGGATGGGCCAGGATATAGTTCACCCAGTACACTGTACATCTTATAATGACACCCTATCTTTGAGTCCCAATACCACGTGGGAGTACCACAACATCAGGGGAAGCTCCATAAATGGTGAAGCAGTTATGTGGTGTCACTTTGACTCATCTTTCAAAAGGAAGGTTGCAGTAATGGAATCACATATGCACATACTCCTAACAAATCCAAAAATAATTTAATAAGAAAAGATATTGGGGCCAGGAGGTAGTACACACATTACAGTGCACAAGGACACAGGTTCAAGTCCCTGGTCCCTACCTGCTGGGGGAAAGTTTCACAAGTGGTGAAGCAGTTCTGCAGGTGTCTCTCTGTTTCTCTATCTTCCCCATCCCTCTCAATTTCTCTGTCTCTATTCAACAATAAATAAAAAAATATTTTAAAATATATTAAGCATTTTTTATAAACTACCAAGGTATCTATCCAAAATCTCAATATGTGTAAATTATCAATCATCAAGGAACATCATGCTTATAAAAGGCTCCTTTCTAGATGATTCTAGATAGAAGTCAATGGCACCAAGCACAATGCAACATTATAGGGTTATTTATATACAACTGATCCAAAACAAAGAAAAAAAAAAAGCAAGGGCTGGGAGTCCAGCAGTAGCGCAACGGGTTAAGCGCATGTGGTGCAAAGCGCAGGGGCTGGCGGAAGGATTCCAGTTCGAGCCTCTGGATCCCCACCTGCTGAGGAGTCGCTTCACAGGCAGTGAAGCCTCTCCTCCCCTGTCTTCCCCTCCTCTCTCCATTTCTCTCTGTCCTATCCAACAACAACAACATAAATAACAGCAACAATAACAACTACAACAATAAAACAACAAGGGCAACAAAAGGGAATAAATAAATATTAAAAAAAAAAAAATCAAGGGCCAGGTGGTGGTGCACCCGGTTGAGCACACATGCTACAATGCACAAGGACCGGAGTTCGAGCCCCAGGTCCCCCATTACTGGGGGAAAGCTCTGTGAGTGATGAAGCATTGTTGCAGGTGTCTCTCTTCCTCTCAATTTCTGGCTATCTCTATCTAATTAATAAATAAAGATAATAAAAAAATTAAAACAAAATATCAGCATAACAGTAAAGAGAGAATAAATGTTTATGCCCTTTCTACTCTTCAAGTGTAGCATATATAATCATCAACATCATCAAAAAATCATTTACTTTCTTGTGTGTGCACACATTAAGAGGAGAGGCAGTGGAGAATTATACTGTCACACAGATAAAAATAAAATGAAGCTTGATGACTGAATGTTCAGTATTAGTCTATATGTTGAATAATTTCAAGTGGTAAGGAAATGAGCAATATACTTTAAAAGATGGTATGCTACTTTTTACTCATTATTTTAAAAGAAAAAAATAATGCCTCAGTTTGAAAGAAACTTTGAGCAAGAATATGAGAGGGTTATAATTTCTTCTTTTTCACCACAGGAGACAGTTCAAGATGGGTTTCTAAACAGTTAAAAAAGGAGGTATGTCTTGGCCAGAGCAAGAGTTTATCCAGTAGGGCACATGTCTGGTCACTGCATTGCCCAGATTTGGGCCCTGACAGCACAAAGAAAGTAATAGCATCTAGGGAAGTTCCAGTGCTGCAGTCTCTCTATCTCACTCTTTGAATGAAAAAAAATATATATATATATATATATATCCAAAGTGGTAACATCACACATATGCAAAGCACTGGATCAACAACAACAAAAAAAAAAAGAGCTAGAAAGAGGTATGGCTTAGTAGAATGAAAAATAAACATGTTTAGGACAACAGAGAGAAAAATCAAGGCAGTTTTTAAAACAGATCAAGATATCAGGGGGAAAATGGAGTGATTTCAAAGTACAGTTTTTGTAAAAAAATTTAAAAAAAATTAGTTGTTGAAAAAAAAAGGCAATCTATTACAGTCTCCACTTTTCAATTCTAACCCTTCTGAAATCCATGGCAAAAGTATCATTGAATTTAAATTAATAAAATTATGTATATACTATATATATACACATAGCAAATAACTGTAATTCTTTTTTTAAGATAGAATTTTCTTAGTTTCTTTTTTCTTTATTTTTTAAATATTTATTTATTCCCTTTTGTTGCCCTTTTTTATTGTTGTAGTTATTATTGTTGTTGTGATGTTGTTGTTGGATAGGACAGACAGAAATGGAGAGAGGAAGGGAAGAAATGGAGAGAGGAGGGGGAGAGAAAGATAAGATACTTGCAGACCTGCTTCACCGATTGTGAAGCGACGCCCCTGCAGATGGGGAGCTGAGGGCTCGAACCGGGATCCTTACGCTGGTACTTGCGCTGTTCCACCTGTGCTTAACCCGCTGCACTACCGCCCAACTCCCTCTTCTTTTCTTTTGTTTTTATTACCATTATTTATTTATAGAGACAGCCAGAAACTGAGAGGGAAGGGGAAGACACACATACATACACACATACACACACACACACACACACACACACACACACACGCGAGAGAGAGAAAGAGAGAGAGAGTGAGAGATAAACTGTTTCAAGTACTTAAAACAATTGAGATGGAATCTCTTAAATTTTTCTCACATGTAAAATACATCAGCTTTAGTGTAAATATTTTGAGTTCTCAATGCCCATGTCCAACAGAGAAGCAATTACAGAAGCCAGACCCCTGGCCTTCTATATCTCATAGAGATCTTTGACTCATATTTCCATAGGGATAAGGAATGGAGAAGCTTCCAGTGGAGGGGATGGGGTATGACAATCTGGTGGTGGGAACTGTATGAATTGTGTAGCTCTTACCCCCACAATCTTAACTATCAGTATCAAATCACTAATAATAGTAAGAAAAGAAAAATTGAAAAATAAGAAAACATAGAGCAGACCTTGGACTGGGTTTGGTGTATTGCACCAAAGTAAAAGTTTCTGGGGGTGGTGAAGAGGGCTCAGATCCTGGAACATGATGGCAGAGAAGGACCCTAGAGGGGGTTGAAGTCTTATGTGGAAAACTGAGAAATGTTACATATGTATAAATGACTGGAGTTTACTACTGACTGTAAACCATTAATTCCCCCAATAAATAAATAAAAAAGATTTTAAAAATTAATTAAATAAATAAGGTATAAACAAATGAAAAAGAAAACAGTCTGAGGCTCACACATTGGCTGCTCAGAGGCCCTCTCTGCTCTTTTGACTCTTGGTCTACTGCCAGATCACTGAACTGCAAACACATATGGTGATGTCACTGGATATTATGATGATAGGAAAACAATATGGGTAATTAGAAAAATACAGAACATAGATGTCAACTTACAACATATCTAATTACAGAAACTACTTTCCTTTTTTTTCAGAATATAAATCCAGGCAATAATTTAATTGTGCTGTAGAGATGCAGCTGCAACTTCATTAAAATTTCACAACTACATGTAGCACATCTCAACATTGTAGAAATACCATATAATAAGCAACTCTACCAAAAGGCAATGTTACATAAAATAAATGAATAAATAAAGCAAAACGTAGAGGTAGATATACCTTAAACGGGATTCCAATATCCTATCCAGTCGTTTGTAAAAGGGCCTGGATGTAAAGTAACCACTCCAATAATGATCATCTCGGTCAGCATAAGTGAAAAAATCTCCACTGAGAACAGGGAAAAGTAACTGGTTATGTTCTCTGCTGGCTGCATCTTCTTTACTGACCGCATTAAAATAATCTGACAGAGTTCCAAATTGTATCTATTAAAAAAAAAGTTATACTTCAATAATTCATCTCTGCCCTAGTATTACTTCTAGCATCAAAAAGAAATGGCCTAAATAAATATTGTAGATGTGCTTCCAAGTAAAGATGAATACACAGTGGGGGAAAATACTCATAGTAACTCCTACCTGCATCAAGTTCTAAATGAAATTAAAAGAATGTGCATACCTAAACCATTTGAATAAGTTATTTAAGTCCATCAAATCTGAGGTTCTAAAAGCTTCTTATAAATCTTGAGAATTATAAAGTGTGCAAGGAGTAAGGTATAAAATAATCCAGAGATGTGTGAAAAGTAGGGGAGAGAACACAAATAATATATTTGAGTAAATATGGTTCTGAAGTCATTATTTACTCTCATTCATCACATGCACATGTGTTCCTCCTCACATCCTCTCTCCCTATATGCCCCAATTAGAACTCTTAGAGACTTGAAAAACAGGTCGTTCAAAAAAAACAAACAAACAAAAAAAAAGACGTTAATAGCAGGAATTGATTGTTTTTAATCTTTGTTTATCTATTGATAGAGACAGCCAGAAATTTTGAGGGAAGAAAGAGAGGGAGAGATACGGAGAGGCACCTGCAGCTCTGCTTCACCACTGGCAAAGCTTTCCCCTTGTAGGTGAGGACCAAGGACTTGAACCTGGGTCTTTGCCATTGTAAAATGTGTGCTCAATCAGATGTGCAACCACCCGGCCCCACAGAAATTGTAAACAGAAGTAAAACACAAAGAGTGACAAGAATTGCAAGGCTGATGGTTCAAATGAAACGATCTTAGTGACCACATGATTTAAATAACTAGAACACAGACCCATTCTTGAGTCAAAATCTATAAATCAAGGTAAAAGACACTACAGCAAATCTTGTATACAGACATTAACACGCAGTGTTATTAGAAATAAACAGATCATGTTTTCAGTAATAAGAGCTTCATTTGGTTGTTTCCTACTTTTTAACACACACACACAGGCACACACACGGAGTTATTTTGATTTAAGTGTGGAAGAATACTTATTAAAAGTAGCTAAGAATAGCTACTTAGGGACCATGTGGTGGTGCACCTGGTAGAGTGCACGAGTTACAATGCTCAAAGACCTGGGTTTGAGCTCCTGGTCCCAACCTGCAGGGGGAAAGCTTTGCAAGTAATGAAGCAGTGCTGCAGGTGTCTCTCTGTCTCTCTCCCTCTCTATCACCTCTTTCCCTCTTGACTTCTGGCTGTCCCTATACAATAAATAAATAAAGGTAATTAAAAAATAAAAATAAAAAAGAACAGCTACTTAATCAGAGCAGTTAAGAGAGCACAGAATCTAGATTCAGATGACATGAGTATAAATTTTATTTCTACCACTTACCTAGCATGTGTTTTTAAGCACATTTTATAATACCTCTGTATTACAGCTCTTAAACTTCTGATTCAGCATTTTGAAACAAGAGTGGTAAGTAATAGTATGAGCTTTGGCTATTATTTCTTCTCTATTTCAAAGGCTAAACTTCTACTTAGAAACACAAGTAGTATCTACAAGTAATATAGTCTAATTGTGACACTATAAATTTTATAGCAGCAAATCTAATGATCCTTTCTAAATGCTTACATTTTAAACTGAAGAAAAATAATTTTTTAACATTATCACCTACTCAGTCTTGTTCCCACCAAATAAAGTGTGTAATGGATAAATTAATAAATTTCTGCCTCAGTCTCCTTCATCTATAGTGGGAATAATTCTAGCACCTACCATAAAATATTCAGTGAATTTAGGAAGTTAAATAAAATAAATCACTTTGAAAATTTTACTGGCAAATATTGAATAGTAAACACACAATAAATATTGACTTAGGCTCTAAGCTCACTCAATCAATTACTACACAGAAAATATGAGTAAAACTAGAGGACTGTTTCAAATGAGATATTCCATGATTGGCAGCGATGGGGGTGGGTGATAATAAAAACTTCCTAAATAGAGTAACAGCAACATAAAAATACTGTCATATTAGATTTAAGAATTTCCTTTCAATAACAACAAAAGACAGCATTAAGAGAAAGAAAATGCAGGTTACATGGAGAGAAACAAAATTTATATAACTTTAAATAAAAAACTCAGTTACAATACATGAAAAAATAATTGGTAAGAAGAAAAACAGTCAAGCCAATTAATTCTTAAAAGATCATCAAAGACTCAATACGCACTTCACAAAAGGTACCTACATAGGTGACAATAAACTTATGAAAAGAATCTCAACTTCATTAACCACCAGGGGAACACAAAATAGTCCATCATATCTATCATAAAGGATAAACAATTTTTAAATTCTTGACAAAAATAAATTCTGAAACTGTTACATATTGCAACAGCTGTCAAACGTAGCTTGAACATGGGAATACCTAATAATCAGAAATACCATTCTATTTTAAACCTATATAAGCTCATACTCTTGTATACCAAACATGCACAAAGTATCAAAAGAAGTTTTATTTGAAAAACAAAACAAAACAAAACAAAAAACTAAAACTAGAAACAACTCAAATGGTCAACAAGAAGAAAACGGATAAACTGTCATAGATCACAACAGAGTGGTGCTTTCAACTCCATAGAAGAAGTCCTCAGTAGTGGCAGAAAATAGTTAAGTCTAGAAATGGAACTATAATATAATTTTCCTCTTAGTGAATTATACTTGTACATAAAAATTACGTTTGAAAAATACTAGAATGGGAAGCAAAGAAAGCAAGGCCATTATATTTTAGCTTCAATAAATAGTGAAAGTTCAAGCGCAAATTTGGGGTCATGAGGAAATATTTTTTAATTACCTTCACATTAAGCCTAGGTTGGGAGTTCATATAATCAAAAAGCATCTGATAATTCTTGAACTGGTTATCCCACTCTGTGCGCTCACAGTATCGGAAATCATCTCCCAAAGGGGCCAGGACAACATTAGTACGGAAAAGTTTTGACTTCTTTCGGTACTGATCTAGCAGCATCTCAGCCCTGAAACAGAAGAGTACAATGGACTAGCATTAAGAAAATGAGCAAACTGAGGGAATAGACAGCATAATGGTTATACAAAGAGACTCTCATGCCTGAAGTTCTGAAGTCCCAGGTTCAATCCCCCATATTGCCATCAGCCAGAGCTTATCAGTGCTCTGGTAAACATTAATTAATTAATTAATTAATTAATTAATTAATTATCTGGCCAGGGGTAAATAGCATAATGGTTATGCAAAGAGACTCTCATGCCTGAGGCTCCAAAGTCCCAGGTTCAGTCTCCTGCACTACCAAGCCAGACAGAGCTGAGCAGTGCTCTGGTAAAAAAAGAAAATTAGAGAAAGAAAAGAAAGGAAAGGGAAAGGGAAAGGAAAGGGAGGGAGGGGAAAAGGGAGGGAGGGAGGGAGAAGGAGAATGAGAGAGAAAGGAAGGCAGGGAGAAAGGAAGAAAGAAAGGGAGAGAGAACAAGAGAGAAGGGAAGGAAGGGAGGGAGGGAGAAACTAAAGAATTATAAGTTTTTTTAAAAAAATATCCTCCTACTTTTCATGATCTATTTTAAGATTCATACATTCTTTTCTGAGAAAAATTCCAGTTCCCCAATGAAGAAAATAGAAATAAAGTTGCTTATCAGCTTTGGCATAAAAATTGTCAGGAGTGTTAATACCCTCTTGAAATCTAGCCACAAAAACTGGATTCTATATAACCTTTGTTTAAAAATAAGTTCCAGAAAACATGAAGAATTTCATCTTAATATTATTTCCTCTAACTCTAAACATTTTTGGTTAACATAAAAAGCATAGTATTTTTTGGAAAACAATTGTAGGTGTATACTTTATCTTCTAAAGAAAGTTAACTCAAAATCTGCCACCAATAATCTGAGTACTTGTAACGGCCCTTTTGAATATTCATCAACAAATAAGCCTCAGAAATTGAATGATTCATTTCTGTTTTTACCTTTCTGGGCTCTAAACTTGACTGAAAAAGTCAGCCAAATAAAATGTGCTTCTGTATTCCCTATGTTAGCAATCTGCCAAAAATCTTCTGGGAAATGCTCAACTGGGAAACCCCTTGAGGATGTCTGGGAATACAAAAGGAAGAGCAAGCAAAAATGAAATTAAAAAAGCCAGCTGTTCTGGGTTCTTCTGAGGAGAATGAGGTTGAGAGAGGGGCAGTCATAGGGAATAGCATTGGAAGTTAACTTTTCAATCAGTGGTGAGAAAACTTTCCAAGGGGACTTCAGCAGCAGCCTTGCTGCATCCAGCATTAAATTCATCAATTACATTATTAATCATATTTCACAAATTACTTCAGCATCCATTTGGCTATTTAAAAAAGTTTTCTCTATCTAGGAGTTATTTTATTTAATTTTATTTCATTTTATTTTAAGTCTCATATTAGAAAAGACTGTGGGCTTCTTTTTTTTGCCACTGAGGCTTGGGGCCTACACTAAGAATTCACTGCCCCTGTGGCCATTTTTTCCTTTTTCTTTGACAGGACAGAAAAACTGAGAGGGGAGGAGAGACAGAGAGTGGGAGAGAAAGCTAGACACCTGCAGACCTAATTCATCACTTATGAAGCGTTCCCCCCTGCAGGTGGGGGGCTGGGGCTCGAACCTAGGTCATTATGCTCGGTGCTATGTGCACTTAACCACCTGTCCTCTTCTTCTTTTTTTAAGAAGGAAAAGACTAAGGAATTAGAACACTAAGTTTATTTTTAATACTTCTTATTAATATTTATTAATTCCAACGCTTAAAATATCAGAGACAAATAACAAATATTATTTTACATACTGTTCTAGTTTTCACTGCAAGGTTTACCTAGAAGTAAATTCCAAATCATAATATAAAACTTATAGACAAAACTCAAAGAACGATGGAGTCAAGTGTTCTATAGAAATTAGAAAAAAAATAATAAATTTAGGCTTTAATCTTTTAATATCGATAAACTCTTAAAGTATTTTGCCAATATTAAAATATTAGCAAAAATGCAATAACTTGAAGATAAAAATAATTTATAATAGCCTTACATAGCATGTAATACCTAGTTTTCTAAAATTAGTAGTTGGTAATTTATACTAGTCTCCTATTCTTTTTATAATTATCCTACATTCTCCCCAATCTTAGGTTATTAATCACAAATAAAGAACACACATACAATGGGATTTAATTACAGAAATATAATAGTAAAGCTAACTTTTAAAAAAAAAGTATACCAATCACAGACATAAAGATTGTGACTGAGCAACCAAATAAGTTCTTCAGGCAATGAGCAAAAAAGAAAGTGATGACTTAATTGCATTCCAAGATTTGCTGCTAGATATACCATATCTAGCATATACCATATCTAGCATAAGAACAAAGGAATCACAAACATTAATCACGATGTCAAAGGTTCAGCCAATACAACCTGGCAGGTAGTGGATACTCAGTAAACCTAAGATAAAATAATGGCAAAGAAACTGACTTTTGCAGTTGAAAATAGGTAGCATCAATCTGTTCTTCCCTTATTTGTTTTTTTTCCTCTTTTGAAGAGCCATGGTTTAGCATATGCCTGATTTCACTACTACTCCTTGGTTACCTTTCTGATTCAGGTAGAAGATATTATCAAAAACAGATAACATGACAGATGGATGGATGGATGGATGGATGGATGGATGGATGGATGGATGGATGGATGGATGGATGGATGAACAGATGGATGGATGGACAGACTGATGATAGACAGACAGAGAGATTGACAGACAAGATAGATGGATGATAGGTAAGATAAACACAGCTTTGGAGCTTCCCACAGCCCCATGACACTCCAGCAAGGTGCTGTGGTTTCACCCTAGGCTAGACCTATCTATGGCCCTGCCCTACTTGGTGAGATAGCAGTATAGTCCTTTCCTTATTCTAACACGTAAGAAACTTCAACATGAATAAAACTAAGGGGGAAAAAAATCCTTGAAGCATATCAATCTGACATGCTTCAGATTAAATAATCATCACAAATATAAAATCTATGGTACTAGAACTATAACTAAACTTGAAAATTTTTTTTCCTGGAAAAATATGGTTACCCAATGACCTAAACAATCAAAAATCTAACATGTATATTACAGTTAATTCTTATTTTCTTTAGAAAACCAAGTGCTACTGAGCTCGAATATCCATGATGCTAGATCTCTACTCATCACAAAGTCTAAAGGTAGGTAATATCTGAAGGTGCAGTGGTAATATTTCTAAACTTAATACTTTTTTTAAGTCTACATAAGTATTATATAGTCATGCATCCATATCCCCCTAAGTTCTTGGACCACTAGCAGAATTATGGGAATTTAATAAATTCTGAGCATGCTTCTAGGAGCAATCTCTGAAAAGATGATGCACAACAAAATGCTACCCCTCACCTCCCCACAA
>NC_080172.1:33430607-33483551 GCF_950295315.1 Erinaceus europaeus | reverse complement strand
AAGTGTTGTAAAATAGAGTCTGAAGTTCATGATAGCCCTGTTATCCTGTCTCACCTAATCTGGAAAGGGCAGACATCCATGCAATTTTCAGTGATGTTAGTGGAAAAAAATTCATGATCAGCTAGTTAAAATTAGGGCTTAAGCATATCAGGTGATAAATGGAGTTCTGTTTTGAATATTTTTCTAAGAGGGCCCAGTATACCTGTAAATCTAGTCTTGTGGTTAATTTTCTAGTTTCCAAAATTATATTTGGCAACTATAATAGTAGAACCCTCACTTCCTGAATCTTGAATAGATAACTATTATGACAGATTGAGCCAAGAAGTCTATTGGAATGATCTCATTTCTACCAAAGTAGTAAATTAATGATTTTACAGTCCTTGGAGATTTTTAGAGATATTATCATCAAGTCTTGAAGATACAAATGATTGTTCTCAGAATTATCTAAATCTATTTGTCTAAGACTGAAAATATAAACTTTTAAAAAATTATCATAAATGTAGATTGTGACACCAATTACAGCTCTTACTGCATATATATATATATATATATATATATATATATATATAATTTGTGGAGCAAATTAATGAATCTTCTGACCTGCAAATTCTATCTTCTTTGTGCTAATTTATATATTAAAAAAAAAACACTTGTTGCAGATGGAAATGTTGTATTAAGTCTCTGACAAATCCAGATAAGAGAATTACAGAGCAAAACCATGACCTCTTTCACAGATATTTTCTCCTTTTGAAAAATCACTCTTGAAATAAAGCTGGAGCCAAATAGAGACTGAATGGCTAACCATCAAGCAACCATACAGGCTGAGTTAGCCATCTCAAATGGGATATATATATATATAGTTTCCAGGGTTATTGTTGGGGCCCAATGCCTGTGCACCACGAACCCACTGCTCCCAGAGGCCTTTTTTTCCCCCTTTTTTGTTGTCCTTGTTGTTTTATCGTTGTTGTGGTTATTATTTATTGTTGTTGTTATTGATGTCATTGTTACTGGATAGGACAAAGAGAAATGTACAGAGGAGGGGAAAACAGAGGGGGAGAGGAAGATAGACACCTGCAGACCTGCTTCACCACTTGTGAAGCAGACCCCCGAGACCCACCCCCCGCAGGTTGGAGGGGGAGGCTCCAAACCGGGTCCTTACACCTGTCCTTGTGCTTCAGGCTATGTGCAGCTTAACCCACTGCGCTACCGCCCAACCCCCCCCCCCCCCAGTGGGATATTTTACACCTCACTGAGTTATACATACATTTGAGCATGGCCAATAACACTCCACAATCAAGTGAAAGTAATGGAGTGAGATCATGCTCAAGTAAAAACTCAAAGACAGGATAACTACACCAGCAGTTGACTCAGATTCCATGGCACTTTGTCTGCTTTGTCACTTCTGCCTTGGCACACAACTTTGGTGAAATTCTCTATGATTAGTTGATCATTAGAGACAAAATTTGGGCCTGATTTTAAGATGATTATATATGGTATACTGGCACCACCTCAAACTGGAATGGTGCTACATATCAACCATTTTCAGAGAAATGGTCCCAAAGGACTTACTGAAAATGACTTCATTTAAGGACACACTCAAATATTGTAGATCTGTAGATGCAACTACAGATCAAATGAATATTTCAGACTGCCATTGATTGACTGCTGGCTCTATGTCATAGCTTGAGCTATTAAATATTTGAAATACAGGGGCAGGGGGTAGCACACTTGGTTGAGTGCACATGTTACAATGCACAAGAATCTGGGTTCAAGCCCCTTGTCCCCACAAGCAGGGAGAAAGCTTCATGAGTGGTGAAGCAGGGCTGCAGATGTCTCTGTCTTCCTACCTGTTTATCTCCCCCCTACGCTCTCCATTTATGACTGCCTCTAGCCAATAAATAAAGATTATTTAAATTTTTAAAAAAAGGAATCAAGGACATATTTGAAATACAAAGATGAAATGACATAGACTCTATCTTCCATGAGCTCTTAATACAATAGAGAGCATAGAAATGGGCACAACTTGAGGGTGGGTGAAGGGTCAGGCCCTGGAACGTGATATCAGAGGACCTAGGGAGGTTGAATTATTATACAGAAAACTGAGAAATGTTATACAAGTACAAACTACTGTATATTTATTTTATTTTACTTTATACTGTATTTTGTTGCTGACTATAAACCATTAATCCCCCCCATAAATAAAAAAATGGGCACAACTATTTCTAGGAAGACTTTTTTCAGACATAGAGAAACAGAAACAGAGAGAAAAACAAACCACAGCACTGATGCATTCTTCAGAGTAATTGTGGCCAGGCTTGAATTTGGGCTGTGCACATGATAAAGCAGTTAGCTATTTTACCTAATTCATTTTACATTAAAAAATATGTTCTCTGTTTTTCTTTTATATTTTTATTGAGAAACACGAACTATTTTTATTTGTAATTAGTAATTTAGTATCGATTAACAAAATTACATGCCACCAGAAGTATAATTCCATACTGTTCCCACCAGAGTTCTCTCTTTTTTAAAATAATTTTCCATTTTTAATTGATTTAATAATGATCAGCAAGTCCATTAGATAAGAGGGGTACAATTCCACACAGTTCCCACCACCAGAGTTCCATATTCTATCCCCTCCAATGGAAGCTGTCCTTCTTTATCCCTCCGGAAGTATGGACCCAGGATTATTACGGGGTACAAAAGGTGGAAGGTCTAGCTTCTGTAATTGCTTCTCCACTGTACATTGGAGTTGGCAGGTTAATCCATACTCCCATCCTGTCTCTCTCTAGTGGGGAGGGGCTCTGGAGAAGTGGAGTTCCAGGGTACATTAGTGAGGTCATCTGTCCAGTGAAGTCAGGTTGGCATCATGGTAGCATCTGCAACTTGGTGGCTGAAAAAGCATTAAGCTATAAAGCAGAACAAACTGTTTAATAATCAGGAACCTAAAGGTAAGAATAGAGCAGATGAGACTTGGAGTCTCCATTTTGGAAAAAGCTAGGAAGTCTATTTTAGGTATATTCAAAGTGCCCATGACTTTACTAATTTTTGCCTGAGCATGACAGCTAACATGCAGAAGGGACTAAAAGTATTGTCTGGGGAGATGGTTTCAGTGTTAGACATAAGACTCTAAAACTGGATCATCACAGAGAGTAGCTGCCAAGTGTGTGTAAAGTATATAAATACCATAAACTATAAACCCCATCGATCTGATTTGGGCCCATATGCAGCACATGAGCCTGTGTAACCTCTGCAATCCCTATAGGTCTGAGCTCACATTCCATAGTCATAGCTAGGAATATCCTAAGCTGCACTTATTTCAGGACTCATCATCCTCAAGTGGCAGAGTATGTTGACCCAGATTCCCTTCAAAGAGTGGGGTAGTCCCCAACATTATTGTTCCATATTGAGGGCAAGATTCTGTAGAGGCCCACAAGAGGGTTTATGATGTTGTTACTGATGGAGATGACCAGTGATGGTGGAGAGAGGAATCTGTTAGAGGTCTAGGCCCATCATGTCTATGTGGAAATCCCAGGATTCCCATTCCAGATGATGGGGTGGGTTGGTAGTGACCAAGAGACCCATCATTAAAGTATGCTGGTCTCTTGCCCTTATCCAGATTTTATAGTATTTACTTTGTCTGAAAAGTTTAGCCTTAGAGTGATTGAGGGAAGTGAAATAGGAATTATGTGACTGTAATTTTTTCCCCACTGAACATGGGTGTTGATTGGTCAATCCCTACTCCCAGCCTGCCTCTCTCTTTCCCTAGTAGGGTGGTGCTCTGGGGAAGCTGAGCTCCAGGACACATTGGTGGGGTTGTCTGTCCAGGGAAGTCTAGTCGCATCATGCTAGCATACGGAACCTATTGGCTGAAAAGAGAGTTAATATACAAAGCCAAACAAACTGTTGGACAATTATGGACTTAAAGGCTGGAATAGTGCAGGTGAAGCATTGGAGTTTCCTCCATTTTGTAGATAGCTAGTAGGCATATATTAGTTATTTTTCAAAGGGCCTATAGCTATACTAGTGTTTTGTTTTTTTTTTCCTGAGCCTGAAATCTGATATGCGGGTGAATCCTAATTATTGTCTGGGGAGATGATGTCATGGCTAGGAAAAGGCCCAAAAAGCTGGATCAGGGAAGAGAGTAGCTTCCTAACATGAGAAAGGGGTATAAATATTACTATAAACCCCATCAATTTGATGTGATCTGGGGCCCATAATTAGTTTAGGAGCCTGTGTGACCTCTACATCCCTCTAGATCTGAGATCACATTCTGTGGTAATGAGTAGGAACATTCCAGGCTGCTCCAGTATCAACCCATCTTCCTCAGGTGGAGCATAGAGTATGTTGTCCAGCCTCCCTTCAGAGGATGGGACATTCTCTACCATTGTTGATCCCAGTTGAGGGCAAGGTACTATGGGGGCCCACAAAGGGGTCTATTTTGTTGTTCCTGATAGAGATGACTGGAAACAATGGAGAGAGGGATTTATTTGAGGTCTAGGCCCATAAGTTTGTTTGGGAGACTCAGGACTCCCCGAATAGGGCCCCAGCTGTTGGAATGGCCTGATAGTGACTAAAGAGTCATTGTTAAAGTATGCCAGTCTCTTGCTCTTATTCAGTTTTTGCAGTCCTTGCTTTGCTAAGGTTAGCTCTGGAGTGAGTGAGAGAACTGTAATAGGAAGTAGGTCAGCAGGGTATCTAGGTCTAAGTGGACACTATTTCATTATGAACTTGATACTGGCTCACTACAGACTATTGTGTATTTTTGCTTTCAGGTATATATTTTGCCCTAATTTATGGATACATGTGAACATATGCACTATCTTATGGGACCTGGCCTATATCTAGGTTATGGGACTTTGTTAGGAAGTGAACCTCTTGGAATGGAATTAGAGAATACCATGAAAGGAAAGGTTTCACCCGAGTGATGAGGGTGAAGTGTTGACATTCCATGCCTGATGTCTTTGTACACAGTCTGAGGTGAAGCATGCTGAGATGGTACTTGTTGCATTGATTAGGTTGGAATATCATTTGGTATGACTTGAGAGAAGCATGCAGGGAATTGAGCCCCACTCCAGAGTTTCCAGGATTGGGAGAAACATAGGCTCTATAGATGAATTGGGAGATTCCTGTTGTCTTAGGGTTTAAGAAGACAATAGATAGTTATTGCAGTAATCACATTGTTTGGAAATTGGGTTAACTTCAAAGAATTCCTTTGTTAGGATTTGCTGTATCATACACACCCTCATCATATTTCATGTCCTTTGACATTTTTTGCATATAGCTATGCCACCAGTTGCTTTTGTTCTCCCTAGACTAAGCTTTTAAGAGAGTCAACATATCAAAGACTCAGCCTATATACTTAAAAGACTCAGTCTGTGCTTTAAAAAGTTTGAGATATTCAATCAATTATCCCCTCTCATATTAATTAAATAGTGATTTATATGACTGCAAATTGATAGGAGTGTACATAAACACCATTCCCACCACCAAAAGTCTGTGTCCCACCCCCCACAAGCCCCATGAAGCTGAACATTCACCCTCCCCCTCCACCCAGGGTTTTTTCATCAGTGCCCTACTCCTTATCACAATTTCTATACTCACACATCCTGGCAACAAGCCATGGATGAAGATCCCTACAGGGTGAAGGGGAAAGGGCCAGGCATGCACTATGGACTTCCAGATCTGAGCATAGACGTTCAGAAAAATGTGAGTCAAGACCTTCACAAAAAGTTCCTTCAGAGTGGCAATGGTCAATGTCTCCTTCCTCAGTGACTCTGTCTTGCAAGTTCCAGGAGACTGTAGATTGCAGTTTTTGTTCCTAAATTGGTTCCAACAGGAAACAAGCTGTGATCTGTTGGACAGTGATCAGATCTTAGAGTGATGGGAGAAAGAAAGGGGAGAATTCAAAATTGGAAGTTTCTCTAAATAATATATAATTTCACAAGGATTTTAAAATTAAGCTAAAGGTGACCAAAATTTAGTGTGAAAAAATTATGGGCTAGTACTGTTTTTGTATCCTATGTGTATGTAAGCAAGATCCAGTCTCTGCCCTCAGGATACTCACTGTATGACAAAGCAGAAGTAGCACATGGGTGCCTGCAGACTCAATCCTGCTTATAGATTCTTTCACTTTGGGTTGGCATAGAGCTTTAGTAAATTTGAGACTAAACTAAATTGTGAAATTTCACATAAAAATCTGACTTTTCACTTTCTACAAAAAAAAAATCAGAAGTTTAGCAAATTAGCCTCACATTTCTGGCACACTAGCCTTATTCTGAGTGACAGTCTTCTCTTTTGGACAGGGGGTGTTTTGCAGTTTGTCTCAGTTCTCACCAGTTCCTCCTTTCTGGCTCTGAGGTTGAGTCTTAGTGCCCACTTATCAATGCATTTGAAAATACATGGGAGAAATACTCATGTACCTTGTTGGAGGGAATTTGAGGATCCTGGTTCATGGTGATGAAAAAAGACCTAAGTTGGGAGTGAGACTGTTCTGAGCTGAGAGATTGTACCCATGCATCAACAACTGTGCTGTAAAGCATTAGTCCCCCCCCCACAATAAAGTGATTAAAAAAAAAGGGTCATGAAAAGTCTAAAGGACCGCATGCTTTTAAAAAAATGGAGGGTGGAAAAGGTAGTGACACAGCTGGTAGAGCACACACTTTACAATGTGCAAGGACCAAGGTTCAAACCCACCAGTCACCTATAAGAAAGAGGCTTCATGATGTAAAACAATGATTCAGTATCTCTCTCTCCCTTTTCACCTTCTCTTTCCCTCTTAATTTCTCTCTGTCTCTATCCAAAATAAATAGTTTGTGTTTCTCCTAGCAACAGGGAGAACATATTTGCACACATTACTTCTGACAAGTAGTTAATATCAAACTGGTACAGTCACTATGGAAAACAGTATAAAGTCCTTAAACAAATGCAAGTGTAAATACATTATGACCCAGAAATTCCACCCCTAGGCATTTATCCAAAAGAGATAATAGCACTAATTCAAAGGGATAAATGTACCCCCATGTTCATAGCTGCATTATTCATAATAACCAAAATATGTTAACAACCAAATGCCCTTTGACAGATGACTGGATAAAAAATTATGGGACATATACTTAATGGAGTACTACTCAGCATTAAAAAAAGATGACTTTGTATCCTTTGGGATAAAATGGATGGAACTGAAGATTACGCTTAGTGAAGTAAGCAAGGGGGTAAAGGAAAACTATAGGATGGTTTCACCTACATGTGGAATTTAGAGAACTGAACACATGAACTTGAAACAAACAAAAAGCCAGCCCATATTTATACTGTGGAAAACTATAGTAGTTATCTAGGGGGGGTGGAGGGTGAGCATAGACCTTTTGTGGTGGTAAATGTATAAAATTATAATGCTATTAATTTATAATGTCATAAATCATTATTATTGTAACATGTCAGGGGAGAATAGATTTAATCCTTCAAGTTCTCTCACTGTCTAGATCACAGCCACAAATATAAATATTTTCTTTAGAGTAAGTATTTAATGTTTCAGATTTGTAAGATGATTAAACTCTGACACTGGGCTTAAATTGTTCAAGAGCTCTAAAAATATATCTGTACATGTAACTTTTTAAAGATCTGAGTTAACTACAATTTTAGGTCAGATAAAAAACCATTTGGCCCTATTAGTATCTAAAATATGGAAATTTTTAGATACCACTAAAGGGGACAAATTTCAGTGAGGTCAAGTATATTACTATAGATGCTGCCTACTGGATTAGCATAGAAAGCAAACCTTTAATCAACCTGGTTATAATAATAACAATTAATTATTGCTATTCGAAACTCTAAGACTTCAAGAAACCCTGTGCATTCTCTTTAAGATCCTCATTTCTCTTAGTCCTGGATCATTTAGGACTATGCCCATACATTTTGATATTTCATCTCTCTGATTCCTTACCACCATACTCTGTTGAGTTCAACCAAATCAACACTACTAGTGCTGTCAACCTATATTATGCTGCTACTGAATTCCTTGGACTGTTGCCAGAGATACTAAGCCTGAGATGTCCACCTCCCAACTCCTCAGTTTTGGTGAGATCTTTCCTAATACAGGGGACTATTTAGTTCCACTTTAGATGACATATAACCTAACAAAGTAACAGATAATAGATATAGGATGGGGTTTAGAATACTAGATACAGGTATACATGTATCCATAAGCAAGGGGACGTTATAGAACTTGAAGTAAAAGTGATTAATAGCCCTCTGTGATAAGACTTAGGCAAAAATAAGCCTGGAATCCTAGTAGAAATGCCTAAAGAAGACATCATAATTCTCTAATGGGTCAGACTTAGACCAAATCAGTTTGGCAATCTAGCAGAAAGACCCAAAGAAGACAGATCCCAAAAACCTAATTCTGGTTCAGAACAATAAGTGACATTTAAACAACTGGGAGAAAGTCCAAGGTTGTTAGATAATAAGAGGATTACAAAAGTTGGATAGCAGAGGTTACACAGGCTTCTGTGCTAAAAACGAATAGACTTGGGTTGTGGATCAGATTGATGGGGTTTATAGTTAATGGTATGTCTATATTTTTCTCGTATTTGTGTTCTACTCTCTGCCTTGATCCAGCTTTCTTGTCCTATTATCAACTCTGAAACAATCCTCCTAGACAATACTTTTAGCTCATCTACGTGATAACTGTCTGGCCCAGGCAAAAATTAGTATAGTCATGGGTCCTTTGGAATATACCTAAAATAGACTTCCTGGATTCTTCCAACATGAAGACCCAAAATCTCATTTGCTATACTCTGACCTTTAGACTCTTGATTATTAAACAATTTGTGCTGCTTTATATCTTAATGTTTTTCAGCCACCAAGTTACAGCTGCTACAATGGACACCAACCTGACTTCCCTGGTCAGACAACCTCACCAATGGGTCCTGGAACTCATTCACTCTGAGAAGTACCATGAAATTTGATAAAGGATTTGAGGGAAAGTTTAAAGAAATAAATTTGTGGGGCCGGTGGTGGTGCACCTGGTTGAGCGCACTTACTACAATGCACAAGGACCTGGATTCGAGCCCCTGGTCCCCACCTACAGGGGGAAAGCTTTGTGAGTGGTAAAGCAGTGCTGCAAGTGTCCCTCTGTCTCTCTCCTCTATCATCCCCTTCCCTTTTTATTTCTAGCTGTCTCTATCCAATAAATAAAGATTAAACATTTTGAAAAAAATTAAATTTGCTTTTTGATTTTGCAAGTTGAAAATCTGTCCAGAGTTATAAATATTTTCAATGATTAATAATGTGAATATCATTGAATTTTAAAGAACATTAGAAAACAGTGTATGGGGTGTTAAATAAGTCATAATTGCATATCTGTTCAGGTATATGACTGCTCTCATGTAACTTAATCTATAAGCTATAATCAAGTAATGTATTTGTCTTGCCTAACATATAATGAAACAAATTTGGCAAATACTTGTCATATGTTAAAGAATACATTTGAAATTCATAATAATGACAAAATTTTGGTATACATATATAAAATTCACATAGGTTAGAGAAATATTTAGAATATAGAAATTAACAAGCAAAAATTTAGTTTCAAAGTGTGATTTAATAGGAACTTTTTCTTATTTCTTTGAGATAATCAGTCAAGCACACTCTTTAATACATACTACTAATTTTATGCTAAAGGAGAGAAATAAGAATGTATTCAACTGAATATAGAGCTGGGTAATTGTTCCAAAAGTATGAACACAGCTCAATATATTTAACATACTCCAAGAGTGGTGCTATTTTATAACTCAGACCACACATTTTACAAAAATGTATGCATTCAGTAATTTTTCAGCTATTCATTCAGTATTATAAGAGGTAGGACATCATTATTCATTCGGTAGTACTTACAAAATGCAACACAGAATTGAAGAAAACATATTTGCAGAATGAAGTAGAGTCAGAGGCTAAATACATCAAAAGAGATTTGGAATCTTTGATGTGGAGAGAGCAAGCTCACTGGAGAAGTATTAATGCCAGAAGCAGTTGAGATTGATGATTGTGGCTAACACTGACAATTGATAAACACTTATATTTGCTTCTTCTCTTTGGCATGTAGTAATGCTGAAGTTTTCTAGTCCCTTAAACTCATGGCTAATTGAAGTCCTTTGCAATCAAATGTTCTGCCATAGAAATATACTCTTGTAACTACTTGAATTCCTTTGGCCAATAGATGATGACTGGAAGTCTTTCAAAGACAACATACTTCTCACTATGTACCTATCCCTTGTTACAGTAGCTGGAAAAGCTGGATCTCAGACCCTCATCTTAATAAGTTCCTGGAAAATAAAGATGTGTAGAACCTCCCACCTATTCTGGACTTGTATCATAAATTAGAACTGAACTTGTATCAAATACTCGAATGAACAAAGGCTGGTGCACACACACACACATACACACACACACACACACACACACACGCACACACACACACACAGATCATGATTCTAGGAGAATTTTTTTTTTATCAGAAACACAGAGACAAAGGCAGAAGAAAAGAAACCACAGCATCACCAAAACGTCCCTCAGTGAATTGGGCCAAACTTAAACCTGGGTTGTGTGCTGGATAAAGTCATTTCACTATTCAAATGAGTTTTTTTTAACCAGGTCTAAATATTGGGGATTTGTTGTTTATATTTTGTTTTGATTCATTTTATTTCATTTTGTTTACTACTGCTATGCACCCTATTCTTCTTGATAGAAATTATGAGTTTAAACTGATATCAATCACCTGCTTATAAGATTTTTTTCTACAGATGTGTTTAACAGCTCAAAGAGAGGTACAGAGTAGAAAGCAGTGAAAGCATCCAAGATAGAAATTTACTCAGGTAATTATAATGACAGGGCTATAGGATGCTGGTGAAAGTTTTTGAAAGTATGTTTCTAAATTTGGTTGGGAAGGACTCTAAGCAGAAGACCAGTAAATAAAGAACAACTAGATGGATCAGAGAGCAGACTATTTTAATAAAGTAGAAAATAAACTTCGGAGATAGTAAATTACAGTCAAACATTAAAAATAAGTATTGTGATTAAAGCACCAAAGGATTTATAACTAGAGATTTCTGAGTAACAAATTTCAGGTGATGACAAGGTATATGAACACAGAGCTGGGTGACTAGACCAGAGAGAAATAGTACTTGTGCAAACAAAAGTCATGTACCTGAGAGACCATCTGCATAATTGAACTTCCAGGGATGATGACAGGATTGAGGCAGAGAATAAGACAATGAACTAGCTGTAAAAGGTAATTAATTGTACAGGGAAAATCATAGCAAAAGGACTGTTTCTAGTTGCTAGAAGCTTCACAGAGATAAAACTGTTCATCTCTAAGAGACCTGAAACAGAAATAATAGGCTGCAGACTCTGCTTCAAATCCTGAGTTTCATGGGGTATGTATGGGAAAGAAAAAGCCCAAAGGATTAAATGGAAGAAGAAGGTTCTCTTCAACAAATGGTGCTGGGAAAACTGGGTTGTAACATGCAGAAGAATGAAATTGAACCACTTTATCTCACCAGAAACAAAAATCAACTCCAAATGGATCAAAGACCTAGATGTCAGACCAGAAACAATCAAATACTTAGAGGAAAACATTGGTAAAACACTTTCCCACCTACACCTCAAGGACATCTTTGATGAATCAAACCCAATTGCAAGGAAGACTAAAGCAGAAACAAACCAATGGGACTACATCAAATTGAAAAGCTTCTGCACAGCCAAAGAAACTATTAAACAAAGAGACCCCTCACAGAATGGGGGAAGATCTTCACATGCCAGACATCAGACAAGAAACTAATCACCAAAGTATATAAAGAGCTCAGCAAACTTAGCACCAAAAAAGCAAATGACCCCATCCAAAAATGGGCAGAGGATATGAACAAAACATTCACTACAGAGGAGATCCAAAAGGCTAACAAACATATGAAAAACTGCTCTAGGTCACTGATTGTCAGAGAAATGCAAATTAAGACAACACTAAGATACCACCTCACTCCTGTAAGAATGGCACACATCAAAAAGGACAGCAGCAACAAGTGCTGGAGAGGATGTGGGGACAGAGGAACCCTTTTACATTGCTGGTGGGAATGTAAATTGGTACAGCCTCTGTGGAGAGCAGTCTGGAAAACTCTCAGAAGGCTAGACATGGACCTTCCATATGACCCAGTAATTCCTCTCCTGGGGTTATACCCCAAGGACTCCATAACACCCAACCAAAAAGAGGTGTGTACTCCTATGTTCATAGCAGCACAATTCATAATAGCTAAAACCTGGAAGCAACCCAGGTGCCCAACAACAGATGAGTGGATGAGAAAGCTGTGGTATATATACACAATGGAATACTATGCAGCTATCAAAAACAATGAACCCACCTTCTCTGACCCATCTTGGACAGAGCTAGAAGGAATTATGTTAAGTGAGCTAAGTCAGAAAGATAAAGATGAGTATGGGATGATCCCACTCATCAACAGAAGTTGAGTAAGAAGATCTGAAAGAGAAACTGAAAGCAGGACCTGATCAAATTGTAATTAGGGCACCAAAGTAAAAGCCCTGTGGTGAGGGGTAGACATGCAGCTTCCTGAGCCAGTGAGGGGTGGGAGTGGGTGGGAGGGATGGGTCACAGTCTTTTGGTGGTGGGAATGGTGTTTATGTACCCTCCTAGTAAAATGTGGACATATAAATCACTAGTTAATTAATATGAGAGGGGGAAAATCAATTGTATGTCTCAAAGTTTTTTAAAACACAGACTGAATCTTTTTAATATATAGGCTGTGTATTTGATATGCGGACTCTCTCAAAAGCCTAGACCAAGTAGATTAGAAGCATCCAATAGCACAGCTATATACAAGATACTGGGTACTGTACAGCAAACCATAACAAAAGGACTTTTCAAAGTTAACCCAATTACCAAATAATGTGATGATAACATTAACTATCGATTGTCTTTTTGAACCCTAAGACAGCAGGAACCTCACATCTCCACTATAGAGCCTCTACTTCCCCCAGTCCTGGAACCCTTGGATAGGGCCCACTTTCCCGTATGCCTCTCCCAATCCATATCAAATAATATTGCATCCGACAACCACAACCTAACCAACGCAATGATTGCCACCTCAACATGCTTCACCTCAGACTGTGTCCAGAGACTTCACATGTGGAATGACAACCCTTCAGCTTCATTAAAGGCTGAGACCTTTCCTTTCATAGTACACTCTAATTTCATCTCAGGTGGTTAACTTTCTAACAAAGTCCCAAAACCTAGATATACACCAGTTTCTGTGAGAGAGAGAGCTTATGTTCATACGTATCCATAAACTACTGCAAAATATATACCTGAAAGCAGAAGTACACTAGAGTTTGCAGTGAGTACCTCCCTAACACTTCCTCTCCACTATTCCAAGCTTTGGGTCCATGATTGCTCAACAAATTGTTTGGCTTCGTATGTTAACTCTCTTTTCAATCACCAGGTTCCAGATGCCACCAGGATGCTGGCCAGGCTTCCCTGGATTGAAGACCCCACCAATGTGTCCTGGAGCTTAGCTTCCCCAGAGACACACCCTACTAGGGAAAGAGAGAGGCAGACTGGGAGTATGGACTGACCAGTCAATGCCCATGTTCAGCGGGGAAGCAATTACAGAAGCCAGACCTTCTACCTTCTGCAACCCTCAACGACCCTGGGTCCATGCTCCCAGAGGGATAGAGAATGGGAAAACTATCGGGGGAGGGGGTGGGATATGGAGATTGGGTGGTGGGAATTGTGTGGAGTTGTACCCCTCCTTCCCTATGGTTTTGTTAATTAATCCTTTCTTAAATAAAAAAAAATTTAAAAAAAAAAGGAAAAAAATGTTAAAAAAAAAAAAAAAGAAAAAGAAAGGTGTCCTTAGGTGCTGATCAAGGAACGTATTGATCAAGACAGGGGAATTAAATAACTCTCAGCACTTTGGAGAGGTTAGAGTCAGGCAGGGACAGTTGTCCTCAGTGTCACCTGTGAGTATTTATTCCCCTACAGGAAGGACTGATAAGCTCTACTTTGTTCCTCTTTTAATGGACATGGACCTCATATAAGCTTGATACTTTTATCTGTCAAGAAATACTTTCAAGAAACTGATCTTTTCTACATTCAGTTTTACATAAGATACTCAAAGGCGTTGAGAATGTTTTTGAACTGATTACTGTAAGCTAGAGTCTATATAAAAATAGTGTGATTCATCCACCTTTTCTGATTTGCTAAATGAGAAAACTTAAATAAGACCTGACCAATATCTACATGTAGTTTTTGTGAGAGACCTGAGATCCAGACCCTTTCACAGTGTGTTAGAAATGCCCATCCCTCATCCTGAAACATCAATGACAAGTTACTGTCACATGGTAATAGCCAATATTCATCAATAAATCTTGTTGAGTACTCACCAATAGTCAAACATCACATCAAATTCTAACAACTCCATGTAATATAGACACTATCATTATCCCCATTAGACTTCCATGGAAAACAAAAATTAGAAAAGTTTGACAACCAATATCATATAGCTGTGAAGTGGCAGACCTGGTGTTTAAAGTTGAATATCCTCATCCCAAAAGTTTCACTGTCAACCAATACAATATATATTATTATCATCTACTGTCACACTCGCTTCAGCTTGCAGAAAACAAAATTGCATAAACTAGCACCTGCTCTGTTGAGTCAACTATCTAACATGGATTTGCAAATACCTGTTTTTATACTGGCTCTTCCTGATATAGGTATCATATGTTTGGGTTGCCCACTTTCAGAAAATAGGGCAAGAAAGGTGAAAAATAAATACAATTGTAGAACACAGGGGTTTTCCATTTTATAGTAATTGCTGAAATTAATGGTATTCTCCAGTAATGACACCTGCTTCTTTTATTATAAAAAGCTGGAGAGTGGCTTGAGAATTACTTGCAATTGTTGAGTTCTTGGGCAACCATCCCAACTTTCTGGAATTTAGGGAAAGATATTTAGGGATAAAACTTGGAGGTGGCGAGGCAGGCAGGCACACATCCAATGTGTCTGCTACTTCCTTAAGTCTCTTCCAAGATGGAGACTCTCTGACTAGTGACTTGTGAAAAACTTGGCCTGCTTCTGGGAAAGGATGGCATTTATCCAGCACACATCTTGTGCATTCATGCTGTGTTCTAGGCATGTGCTAGGTGTCTTTCAGAAAAATTACAACTAATCTGGAAGACCGAGTAGGTAAACAGGAACTTGCAATACCATGCAATCATTTCTGTATGAGAATACATGCAGAATGCTGGGGAAGCCCAGAGGAGGGACATGGGCATCTCCAGAGGACTATTTCTAGCCACTCAAGCAACAATTTTCTTTCAGAGAAACAGGATAGTACTACTATTGGAGTATTTATTAGGTTTTTGCCTTTGAAATAGCCAAAGCCACATTTTGATCAAGGATAGATGTTTGCATGCAGACGTGGCTACTTACAGAAAACACTAGGGGAAAATCAGTAAGGTGAAGTTCTAAATCTATTCCCTCTGCCTTGTCACATAATTAATAAAGCTACTCTCCTTTGTTCCCCTGCCACTCAGAAGCAGCTAAGAATTACTTCTGAATCGTTTCAATGATGAGATGTTTTGTTCCTTTGAGTACTCCATACTTTAGGTGCCAATTCACCTTTTCCTCTCATAAAGAAGTCAGGAAAAGGAACAAGAGGAATGGCTGAACAATTGAAAACCCAGCATATTGAAAAGGTCATAGCACTACCACCACTATTTTAATTTCTAAATGTTTTAGGCATTGTAAGTCCCTTTGACATTCTATTCTACTGACAAATAGTAAAAAAAAAAAAAAAAAAAAAAAGGAGTAGGAAAAAGCACAACATATTTCATCTACTTGTAAATCATAATGATGAACATAGGAAATGGTGTCCAATTAATCCAGACTTTTCATCGGCATTTTATTTGGAAGCCTGTTTTGGACTTGCTGCCTTTATATGAAGAAGGTAATAGCTACAACCTAGTGATGTTTACCACAGTGACTCCATATAAATTAAGCATCTATATAAGTAGATTAACATTTTAGTTTTCTTATATATTTTACTCATTCACATCCATCAAGTGTTTAGTGACTGATTGATTTACTTTGAACTAGAGCATTAGTGCTTAACATTTACCCAGAGTTACAGCTTTACGAAGTGCTAATAGCAGATTCGTTTGATTAACTTATCCCAATTCCTTCATTATAGTGAATTCTCTTCATTATAGTGGTTGAAGCATCAAATGTTTATTCAAACTTTTAATTTTTGGTCTTTTTTAAATATTTACATTCTTAGTGATTTAATAATGATTAACAAGATTGTAGGATAAGAAGGGTACAATTTGATATGATTCCCATCACTAGAGTTCTGTATCCCGTCCCTTCCGTGGGAGCTCCCTTGTTCTTTATCCCTCTGGGGTTATGGGCCAAAATTCCTCATGGGGTGAAGAAGGTGGAAGGTCTGGCTTCTGTAATTGCTTCTCCACTGAACATGGACATTGGAAGATTGATCCATACTCCCAGCCTGTCTCTTTCTATCCATAGTGAGGCAGGGCTTTGGAGAGGTGGGGTTCCAGAACACATTGGTGAGGTTGTTTGCCCAGGAAAGTCAGGATGGTATCATGGTAGCATCTGCAACTTGGTGGCTTAAAAGTGATAAAATATAAAACAGGACAATTTGTCTAATAATCAGGAATCTAAATATCAGGATAGAGCAGATTGGAACTAAGGGTCTTGGTGTGGGAAGAAACTAGACAGTCTTAGTTATTTTTTTAATTATTTTTTTATTTATAAAAAGGAAACACTGACAAAACCATAGGATGGGGAGTACAACTCCACACAGTTCTTATCATCAAAGCTCCGTATCTTCTCGCCTCCCCTGATAACTTTCCTATTCTTTATCCCTCTGGGGTTTACAGTCAACAATATTTATACATTTAGGATTTATACATTTATAATATTTTGGAGCTACTCCCTTCCCTAATCCAGCTTTCTGGCCAATTTTGCAGCCATGACATCATCTCCCCAGACAATAACTTGGATCTACCTGCATATCAGATTTCAAGCTCAGGGAAAAAAAAAAAAACTAGTATAGTCATGGGCCCTTTGGAATATAACTTAAATAGGCCTACTAGTTATCTGCAAAATGGAGATCCCCCAACTCTTCATCTGCACTATTCCAGCGTTTAGGTTCAGGATTAGTGAACAACTTGTTTAGCATTTAGTTATATTCTTTCTTTCTTTTTTTGACCTCTTTTTGAAAAAATTATTTATAAAATGGAAATATTGACAAGACTTTAGGATAAAAGGGATACAACTTCACACAATTCCTACCACCAGAACTCTTTATCCCATCCCCTCCCCTGATAGTTTTCCCATTTTTAAAATTTTTTAAATTTATTTAAAAAAGGAGACATTAGCAAAACTGTAGGATATGAGGGGTACAACTCCACACAAATTCTACCACCAGATCTCCATATCCCATACCCTCCTGATAGCTTTCCTATTCTTTATCCTTCTGGGAGAACCCAAGAACATTGTGGGATGCAGAAGATGGAAGGTCTGGCTTCTGCAATTGCTTCCCCACTGAACATGGGCGATCCATACTCCCAGCCTGCCTCCCTCTTTCCCTAATAGGTTGGGGCTCTGGAGAAGCTGAGCTCCAGGACACATTGGTGAGGTCATCTGTCCAGGAAAGTCAGGTCGGCATCATGCTAGTATCTGGATCCAGTGGCACAGCTATATACAAATAATGTCAAATGACATAAACTATGGTGATATTATACAGCAAATCCTAACAAAGGGATTTTTCAGTTAACTCAATTACCAAATAATGTGATGATAACAATAACTATCTATTGTCTTCTTGAACACCAAGACAGCAGGAACCTCACATTTCCACTATAGAGCCTATATTTCCCCCAGTCCTGGAACCTTAAAGTGTGGCACATTTTCCTGCATGCTTCTCACAATTCATACCAAATAATACTGCATCTGCCAGTCCCAACCTAATCAATGCAATGAGTGCCACCTCAGCATGCTTCACTTCAGACTGTGTCCAGAGACTTCAGGTGTGGAATGACAACCCTTCAGCTTCATTACTTGGTGAGACCTTTCCTCTCATAGCATTCTATAATTCCATTCCAGGCAGTTCACTTCCTAACAAAGTCCCAAAACTTAAATATAGACCAGGTCCCATGAGATAGAGCATATGTTCACACATATCCATAAACTAGGGCAAAATATATGCCTGAAAGCAAAAGTACACAATAGTCTGCAGTGAGTACCCCCCAACACTTCATCTGCACGATTCCAGCACTTAGTTATATTCTAACATGCCCACAGCTTTAGTCATTTTTGCCTGAGCCCAATACTAACATGAAGGTGGGCTAAGACTATTGTCTGGGAAGATGGTGTCAGTGTTGAAAATAGTACTACAAAGATGGATTAGGGAGGAGAGTAGCTTCCAAACATGAGTAAAGTATATAAATACCATTAACTATTAACTCCACTGATCTTACATAGGGCCCATATTTATTCATATTTAGCAAAAAAAAAAAAAAAAAAGGCCTCTGTAACCTCTATATCCCTGTCATTCTTTCAGTGTATGGCCACAGCTAGGAGTATTTTAGATTGCACTGATTTCAGCACCAGTCTTCCTCAAGTGATCATGTAAGTTGTCCCAGTCTCCCTTCAGAGAGGGGCAGTCCCTACCATTTCTATTCTGCATTGAGGGCAAGGTCCTCTAGAGGCCCACAAGAGGGTTTATGATATTCCTGATGGAAGTAAACAGTGACAGTGGAGAGATGGATCCATTAGAGATCTAGGTTCATCATATCTATGTGGGAATCCAAGGATTCACTCTTTGACAGAGAGAGATATCTATATCATCCATTCTGGACCTTAAGTTAAAGCCTCCTAAAATAATTCTGAGAAAAGTGAAACAAACACACCTCATGCATGCTTCTTTCTGTCTGTCTGGAACTTGGATATGTTGTGACCATGAAGTAATTAGACATATTGCTAAGGAAGCTGGAACAAAAAGATCAAAAAAAAAAAAAAAAACTTAAGACATTGATGAAGGCACTGGTCTCCCTAATTTCCTACCTGCAAATAGTGTGTTATATGAAGGGAGAGGATTAAACTTTATTTGGTTAAAGCAGTGAAATTTGTGCTTTCTTCTACTTGCAGTTAAAAGTATTCTGCACTGATGAAGGCTTTCATGAACAATATTTCACTTGAGCTTCATGGTAAACCTATGTAGTGCATTAGCAACATTCATATTTTACCGATGGGAAAAGGTAAATTAGTGATGGGTTAAGAACATATCTGTGGAAAAAGATGGTCCAGGACTCAAGACACGGAAATCTCTAATTCTCTGTGCTTCCCCCACCTCTCATCTTATCTCTACCCAGGGTAGTAATTGAACTAGGAAAGGAGGAAAATCCATTTTAAAGTTACTTGGCCAATTTTTTTGGTGATATCAAGTTTTTCTCCCCCTTCTTATTAATTGATGCATCATGCTCCTCATTCCTCTTCCTCTGACTTTTGTCAGACTGGCTATAATTCATATTTTATAACCAGACAAAATTATTCACTGTGGATGGAACAGTAGAAAAATGTAAAGATCCTGGACCCTTCATGATTATGTAGGCACTGAATTTTACCCTGGAATAACCTTCCTTTCATACTTTTTGTCATGCCAAATACCATATATTTCTTTCACTCTTTTTTTCCTGACAGAGAAAGGGAGAGGAAGAGGAAGAGGGGGAGGGGGAGGGAGAGGGAGAGGGAGAGGGAGAGGGAGAGGGAGAGGGAGAGGGAGAGGGGGAGGGAGAGAGAGGGATGGGTGGTGGCTTACCAGGTTAAGTACATATATTACAAGTGCAAGGACCTGGGTTTGAGCCCCAACTCCCCACCTGCAGAGGATGGCTTCCCTAGCAGTGAAGCAGGTCTTCAGGTGTCTTTTTCTCCCTCTATCTCCCCTCCTCTCTCAATTTCTCTCTCTTTCCTATCTAATAAAAATTAGAAAGACAAAAAGAAAGGAAAAGGAAAAAATAGCCACTGGGAACTAGTACTGCCACTGTGCCCCAGTGATCATCCTAGTGGCAATAAAACAAACAAACAAATAAATAAATATAAAGAGAGAGGACTGCATCACTGCTTCCAGGCTTGTGAAGTTTCCCTCCCCGAAGGTGAGGACCATGATGATGTATATGTTCTACAGGGTGCAATATATATACATATATACATATACATATACATAATCACAAAATCGAATCAACTGATGGTTATAATTGGTTATAATAATGTCCTGAGCTCAGTGGAGGTTTGGCTCAATTTGGAAGCACAGCAAGATAATTGCCATCAGAGACCACCCTGTCCCAGGCAACAAGGGGAAACTCTTTCCAAGCCAGACCTAGCTATTACCCGGCATTTTGGGTCTTCCAGGTGAGTTGAACAATTATTATAGATCTTCACAATAGCCATGGTGTGAAGAAATAAACCTAACTAATGTGAACTGAAAGTTCCTAAAATAGAATCATTAATGCTGTTAAGTGAATTGAGTTTGTTTTGGAAGATGTTTCACATTGTGCACCAATGTCTAAGTACTTTTCTTTTGACAAATCAATATTATTGAGGCCAGGGAGAGGGTATTACCTGTAGTGCAACAGCCTTTTGTACCTGAGAAACCAGAGGTTCCAGGTTCAGTCTTTGGCACCAGCATAACTCAGACTTGAGTAGTGCTTTAGACTTTTTTTTTAAGAGGGTGGGAGGGATGGAATCAATGCTACTTTGGGATTTTGCTCTCTAGAACACCATATCCTGCAGAATACAAGAGTCTGGGTTCTGAGTACAGGTGGCCAAAACTCAAGCCTAATTATTTGTCACTAACCATATGTGTGGCATTGGATAGTTCATGACAGAAGACAATGTTATCTTCAAAATTAGTTGTGCTCCTTTTTATAATTAATAGTGTTACCGCTAGTAGTATAATCATATTCACAGAAAATACTTCTACTCATAGAACCCTGACCATTGTATCTTAGTAAATAAGTCTTGGTAATCTTATTTTTTAAGGTTTTGTATGTAGTATTGACTTCAGTAAGCTTTCTCTTTAGCTTGTATTTCTCAGTGTACCCCTATTGTTGAAGTATATAATATCCACCTGTACACTGTAACTTAAAATTTTTCCTTCACAGTATAGCCCAAATCCTCACAAATGTGTTGTCAATGGGATACCTTTTCTCAGTAGTCTAACAGGTTATTCTTCTTCCCATATAATTTAATTTTATTTTTATAGAGTTATCTCTAAATATACTCTAAGTAAAATATACTGTAAGAATGAATTATGGGGGTGTCAGGCGTTAGTGCAGCAGGTTAAGCACACTTGGTGCAAAGCACAAGGACCTGTGTAAGGATCCCGGTTGGAGGTTCCCCACCTGTAGGGGTGTGGCTTCACAAGCAGTGAAGCAGGTCGTCAGGTGTCTTTCTCTCTCCCTCTCTGTTTTCCCCTCCTCTCTCCATTTCTCTCTGTCCTATCTAACAATGATGACATCAATAACAATAATAACTACAATAATAAAAAAACAAGGGCAACAAAAGAGAAAATAAATAAATAAACAAAAATTTAAAAACCATTTTAAAGAATGAATTATGGTACTTTTTAAAGCATTTGAACATCAAAATTCTACATCAGAATAAATACTGCTGCTTATTACTCATCCTTAGCTATAAAAAACATACTCATGCTTTCAGATAAGGCCACTGGATATATTGATGTTTAAGACATAATTGTGATATAAAAATTAATCTTCAGTTTTCTTTCTTAAATTTTTTTCTTTGATGTAATTTCACACTATTTTTATAACTCCTCCACAAAAATAAACTTAACAACTATTGAAATATTTTTCCTGTATATAAAATATTAATTTACTTACTCTTTCAAAATTTGAATGTTTAGTCTAACAGGGACACAATGATGAAAATAAAATAGACTATTTCTATAATTATGCAATTAAAATGTTAATACTATAAATATTCATAATTGTGCCCTAATATTAGATAGAGCACAGGAAGATGACATAGACAATTACTAATTAAATAGAATGCAAGTATTTTATTGTTGCTAACTTCTTCAAGAAACATCTCTTTCTAGATGTTAAAAGAGAAAACAAAAGCTGCAGTCTGTTGTATTAAAATGTTCCTGAAGAAAAATGAAGAATATATTTAAGAGTACATCCAAAAATAGAAGCATTGAGGCTGGTTGCTAAAAGTAGAAATTTCACTTAGAACCCAGAGGGATAAAGAATAAGAAAGCAATCAAGGGAGGGGAGGGGATACGGAGTTCTGGTGGTGGGAAATTGTGTGGAGTTGTACCTCTTTTTTCTTATTGTTTTGTCAGTGTTTCCTTTTTATAAATAAAATAAAATAAAAATAGCAAGTTTGAGGAGGTGGAGTAACATAAAAATCATTCAGTGGACACATAACTTGTTCACAACAGTAGTACAGAATCATGAATGTTGCAAACAACTTAATTGAAGGGATGGAAAAAATTGATCACATTTCTCTATGGCAGAAAAGGCTTAGAAAGCCTGAGAAACTTAATAGGTAAGAATGGAGCTCAGCTTCCCCAGAGACATAGTTTACTAGGGAAAGAGAGAGGCAGACTGGGGGTATGGATTGACCAGTCAACGCCCATGTTCAGCGGGGAAGCAATTACAGAAGCCAGACCTACCTTCTGCAACCCTCAACGACCCTGGGTCCATGCTCCCAGAGGGCTAGAGAATGGGAAAGCTACCATGGGAGGGGGTGGGTTATGGGGATTGGGTGGTGGGAATTGTGTGGAGTTGTACCCCTCCTACCTTATGTTTTTGTTCACTAATCCTTTCTTAAATAAAAAATTTAAAAAAAAAAGAAATAACATGAGATTATCTTAGAGAGATTTGGAACTTTAATTAAAAGTGATCATCTTGGCACCAAGAAAAACTGACTACAGGACAGCTTTAACCCGAGTTCTGGAAGAAAATCAACTCCAGGGCATTTGATCACAGATGAAAAAGAACATGGCAATGGTGGTGGTGAAGGAGGTGGTGGTGGTGACAATAAATAGCTACCATGAAGGACATATACTTACTATGTAACAGGACTGGGCCCAGTAGTTACCTATCATTCCATTCATTGTTCTGGAAATCCACTGGAGAATACTATTACTAATGTTTTACCTTTGAGAAGAACAAGAAGCATAAAGGTAGAAAGATTTATATGTTGTTATTATTAGAGCACAACCTACAATTTGGAAAGGTCTCTAACACCTCTCATTTAGGATACTTCTCTTGTCTCTCAGTTTCTCTATCGCTTTTAATAGACTCACATATAAATTTGCAGCTGGACAGCTTTACAGGTCCAACCAGAATGAATAAGGGAGAAGTCAGAGCATACAACTTACACTCTGGCTGTAGGACCTAATCGTGTCTGTACAACAAGCAGATAAGATTCTGACTCCTATTGAAGTAAAGTAATTGCTATTCATGCAAAGTAATTGCACCTACCAAAGACAAATGATATGTTTTGGCTGTCCACCCAAACTTTGAACTGAGAGTTGATGATAAAATGTTGTAGACAAATTATTTGAATTCGCAGAGGGCCTTTTATCTGAAATTGTTTTGTAGTAAAGAGATGAAGGACTGCCCAAATTTTTTTCCAGCAAATTTTATACTTTTTTTTGAGAAAATAAATTGAAGCTATGAATCCCCATGTCATATTTTATATACAGTATATTTACATGTCATAGTCTACATGCAGTATATTCATAACAATCCTGACTTTTCATTCTGTACCGTCTTAGTTATATAGTAAGGTTGAAAGCATTATAGTTATTCTTTTAGTTAGTAGTTTAGCAACGGTTTGGTTATTTATTTATTTATTTTCCCTTTTGTTGCCCTTGTTGTTTTTCATTGTTGTTGTAGTTATTATTGTTGTTGTTGATGATGTTGCCCTTGTTAGGGCAGAGAGAAATGGAGAGAGGAGGGGAAAACAGAGAGGGAGAGAGAAAGATGGACACCTGCAGACCTGCTTCACTGCCTGTGAAGCAACCTCCCTGCAAGTGGGGAGCCAAGGCCTATGGGGATCCTTCAGCTGGTTGTGCTCCTCCTCACGTGCACTTGCCACCAGACTCCCAATAGAGTTTTATTTTTATTTTTGGGGATCCTTCAGCCGGTTGCACTTCTTACCACCTGTGCTTAACCCTCTGCACTATCGCCCGACTCCCAACAGAGATTTTTATTTTACTTTTATTTTTTTTAGTGATTCAATATTGATTTACAAAATTTCATGTCAAAGGAGTATGATTCCACACCATTTCCACCACCAGAGTTCTGAATCCTTTGTCTCTCCATTGCAAACCACCACGGTTCTCCCAGTGTTGCAGATATGGGCTAACTCTAATTTCTACAACTATCTGTCTACATCTGTACACAATTGCCCCCTTTTTCTTCCAGTTTCAATCCTTTCTTCCTCTCCAAGACACACATAACCCTATTACTACATCCAAATATCTCTCCCCTTTTTGTCTTCTCTCTGAGGAACATGATGGAGTTGGAGTTCAGAGCCCTCTTATCCTCTTCCTCCTATCATTTCTCCCCCACTGGAAGTATGGATCAAAGTTGTTTTGGGGGTGCAGAAGGTAGGAGTTCTGGTTTCTGTAATTTTTTCTTCACTGGATTTGGGCATTGGCAGGTTGACCCTTACTCCCAGCCTGTTTCTATCATTCTCTAGTGGGGAGGGCTCTGGAGAGGTGAGGTTCCAGGACACATTGGTGAGGTAGTCTACCCAAAGAAGTTGGGGTGAAATCATGGTAGCATCTGCAATTTGGTGTCTGGAAGGGGGCAGAACATAAAGTGAGACAAAATGGTTAATGAATAGGAACCAACAGGTAGGAAGAGAGAAGATGATATTAAGGTTCTTAGGCTGGAAAAAAGCACAGGAGTCCATTTTAGGCATGTTTCTAGGGGCCCATAACTATGGTCGTTTTTGCTTACGTTTGATAGTTAGTGTCAAGTTGAATAAAAACATTGTCTCAGAAAATGGTGTGAGAGTAGAGAAAAAGGCTAGAGAGTTGGATCAGGGCTGAGTAGTTTCCATTCTTGAAAATATCCTGTGGCCATAATCAACTATATATCTCTATCCACCCCATCTGGGATATATATATATATATATATATATTTAGCACCAGAGCCTATGTAACTTCTAAGTCCCTGTTGGAATGAGCTTGAAGCTAATGGTCACAGCTGGGAACAGTGTAGGCTGCACTCATTTCAGGACTAATGTTCCTCATGTAGCAGGACTGCCTTCAGAGACTGAGGCCATACCATAGCTGCTCTATGGTGAAGGCAAGGTCTTGAGAGGTCCCACAAGAGGGCTTGTGATGACATTCCTGATAGAAATGACCAGTTATGGTGCAGAGAGGGATCTATTAGATGTCTAGGCCCATCATATTTGTGTGGAAATACCAGTATTCCCTGACTAGAGCCCCAGATGGTGAGGTGGTGTGATATTGACCAAAAGGTCCGTTATTAGCAACAGAGTTTTTACACACTTAGAGTATCATTAGGTTAATAAAAATAATAAATATCTGCATAGAATTTTCAGCACATAATTCACATTTCTTTTTTTAAAATTTTTTATTTAAGAAAGGATTAATGAACAAAAACATAAGGTAAGAGGGGTACAACTCCACACAATTCCCACCACCCAATCTCCATAACCCACCCCCTCCCATGATAGCTTTCCCATTCTCTAGCCCTCTGGGAGCATGGACCCAGGGTCGTTGAGGGTTGCAGAAGGTAGAAGGTCTGGCTTCTGTAATTGCTTCCCCACTGAACATGGGCGTTGACTGGTCAGTCCATACTCCCAGTCTGCCTCTCTCTTTCCCTAGTAAGGTGTGTCTCTGGGGAAGCGGAGCTCCAGGACACATTGGCGGGGTCTTCAATCCAGGGAAGCCTGGTCAGCATCCTGGTGGCATCTGGAACCTGGTGATTGAAAAAAGAGTTAACATACGAAGCCAAACAATTTGTTGAGCAATCATGGATGCCAAGCTTGGAATAGTGGAGAGGAAGTATTAGGGAGGTACTCACTGCAAACTCTAGTGTACTACTGCTTTCAGGTATATATTTTGCAGTAGTTTATGGATACGTGTGCACATAAGCTCTCTCTCACAGAAACTGGTGTATATCTAGGTTATGGGACTTTGTTAGAAAGTGAACTACCTGAGATGAAATTAGAGTGTAGTATAAAAGGAAAGGTCTCACCCGAGTAATGAAGCTGAAGGGTTGTCATTCCACATGTGAGGTCTCTGGACACAGTCTGAGGTGAAGCATGTTGAGGTGGCAATCATTGCGTTGGTTAGGTTGTGATCGGCGGATGCAATATTATTTGGTTTGGGTTGGGAGATGCATACGGGAAAGTGGGCCCTATCCAAGGGTTACAGGACTGGGGGAAGTAGGGGCTCTATAGTGGAGATGTGAGGTTCCTGCTGTCTTAGGGTTCGAAAAGACAATCGATAGTTAATGTTATCATCACATTATTTGGTAATTGGGTTAACTTTGAAAAGTCCTTTTGTTATGGTTTGCTGTACAGTACCCAGTATCTTGTATATAGCTGTGTTATTGGATGCTTCTGATCTACTTGGTCTAGGCTTTTAAGAGAGTCTGCATATCAATTACAGCCTATATATTAAAAAGATCCAGTTTGTGTTTTGAAAAACTTCAAGATATACAATTGATTTTCCCCCTCTCGTATTAATTAACTAGTGATTTATATGACTACATTTTACTAGGAGTGTACATAAACACCATTCCAACCACCAAAAGACTGTGACCCATCCCTCCCACCTACTCCCACCCCCCACTGTCCCAGGGAGCTGCATGTCTACCCCTCACCAGAGGGTTTTTACTTCGGTGCCCTACTTACTATTTGATCAGGTCCTGCTTTTAGTTTCCCTTTCAGATCTTCTTCCTCAACTTCTGTTGATGAGTGGGATCATCCCATACTCATCTTTATCTTTCTGACTTAGCTCACTTAACATAATTCCTTCTAGCTCTGTCCAAGATGGGTCAGAGAAGGTGGGTTCATTGTTCTTGATAGCTGCATAATATTCCATTGTGTATATATACCACAGCTTTCTCATCCACTCATCTGTTGTTGGGCACCTGGGTTGCTTCCAGGTTTTAGCTATTATGAATTGTGCTGCTATGAACATAGGAGTACACACCTCTTTTTGGTTGGGTGTTATGGAGTCCTTGGGGTATAAGCCCAGGAGAGGAATTACTGGATCATATGGAAGGTCCATGTCTAGCCTTGTGAGAGTTTTCCAGACTGCTCTCCACAGAGGCTGTACCAATTTACATTCCCACCAGCAATGTAAAAGGGTTCCTCTCTCCCCACATCCTCTCCAGCATTTGTTGCTGCTGTCCTTTTTGATGTGTGCCATTCTTACAGGAGTGAGGTGGTATCTTAGTGTTGTCTTAATTTGCATTTCTCTGACAATCAGTGACCTAGAGCAGTTTTTCATATGTTTGTTAGCCTTTTGGATCTCCTCTGAGGTGAATGTTTTGTTCATATCCTGTTGCTGAGGAGTTATTCTGATGCAGTCTCCACCCCCAGGTTTTACTACGCCGCGCAAAACCCTAGCATTGCCCCCTTCAGCCAATCCTGGCCCTACACGTTACCCCTGGTTGTCGCCCAATAAAAAGCCCCCTCACCCCCCCCCCTGGGCTCTCAGCTCTCCCTCTCTGAGGTCTCGCTCCCTGCTCTCCCTCCGTGGTCAGGTAGTGGGGACGGCCATTGCCGGCTGGCTCCACGTGGTCTGAACCAAACCCCCCCATCCTATAATAAAGATTTGTGTACCCCTTTGCTCTGGACATCCGCTCTCTTTTCCGCGGTGCAGCCCGACACCAGACCACCACAACAACATCTGGCGCCCATCGTGTTCCGTACCCACACCACACCCGGCCTCAGGTCTCCGAAACCGCCCAGACACAGGTATGTGGCATCCGCCCACTTCTGTGGCCCTGCGTTTCCCTCCACCATGGGAAATTTCTCGTTTTATGAGGAGGTGTCCCAGTCATTATCTCTTGACCTGGGACAGATTCACACTGTCATAAACGGTTTAATTTTCGCTACCTCTTGGATTTTTTTAACTGTGGTTGCCACTTTCAAGATATGTAAAACGTGGTATGCCATAAGAATAAGTGACCTTGAGGCTGAGGTACGAGAGTTAAATCACATGTGTTTAAGACTTAGACGTCCTAAGCGCGGCTAAACCCAAGAATTCCGTTCCCACAGACAGGCACATATGTTCGGACGCTCCTCCTCTGACCCCGCCCCCTTCCGCCCCAGTTTCAGCTCCGCCTGAGGTTTCTGCGTCCCTGAACCCGCCCCCGGCCCCTGCCTCCCCGTTTCAGCTCCGCCTGAGGTTTCTGCGTCCCTGAACCTGCCCCCGGCCCCTGCCTCCCTGGTTTCAGCTCCACCTGAGGTTTCTGCGACCCTGAAACCCCCCCCCCCCCCGCCCCTGCCGCCTTGGTTTCAGCTCCGCCTGCAGCTTCCGTTTTCCTGACCCCGCCCCTGGCCCCTGCCTCCCCGGTTTCAGCTCCGCCTGCAGCTTCTGTGTTCCTGACCCTGCCCCCTGCCCCCTGCCCCTGCCACCCCGGTTTCAGCTCTGCCTGCAGCTTCTGTTTTCCTGACCCCACCCCCGGCCCCTGCCGCCCGGTTTCAGCTCTGCCTGAGGCTTCCTCGTCCCTGACCCCGCCCCTGCTGATACGTCAGCATTAAGGGACCTAGTGGCTGAGATACGAGAGCTAAAGGATATTTTTTCAGCATTTAAGGATTTTAAACCATGTGCAGTCCACCCCAGGAGCTCCGTCCCCGTAGATATGCGTTTAGTCCCCCCTGCAGCCACTACAGCAGTTTCTACGGCACTTTCCACTTCTGTAGCTCCCTCTCCCATGCCATCGGACCAAATCCACACATTCCCGGTAAACTTGGCCCCTTCTAAACAAAACCCTCAGCCATGGCAGCCATATTCCTCTAAGGACCTTAGAACACTCAGAGAAGCGGTCAGGGAGGACGGAATGCATTCTTCATGGACCCAAGTCCGTCTTGAGGAGTTTTTACCAGCATCTAAATACACCACAAGACTGGAAAGATCTGGCTCGTGCTGCACTCCCAGACCCACTCTATCTTCAGTGGCATGCATGCTTCCACGATGAGTGCTCTAGATAATCACAGGAAAATAGTAACAAACAGGTAGAATGGAATTCTGATGCTTTGTTTGGAGCAGGAGCTTATGAATCTGGAGCTCAGCAGGCAGAAGCCAGGTTTCCAACCGGTTATTTTGAACAGGTATGCATCTGTGCAACACAAGCATGGGAAAGGGTGACCACACCTGATGTAGATCCGTCAGCTCCCATTTTCACCAAGGCTCTGATGAATCATTGGTGAGCTTCATCTCAAGGGTGAAGAGAAGCTTAGAGAGAAAGGTTTATAATCCTGACGTCCGCACACTACTCCTGCGCTCTATTGTCTGGGAAGGCATGACACCACAATTCCATCAGGTATGCCTTAATCTTAAACACCTACACCCAGATAATTGGATTCTAGCGACAAAGGAACTTATATCAGGCAATTATGGGGCACCTGCTACGACGCAGGTCTATGCAGTTGCCCCACGTAAGCAAAACGGAGCCTGCTTTCAGTGTGGTCGCCAAGGACATTGGTATAACCAATGTCCTGATAAGTTGCGACCACGCCTCCAGTGGGGTTGCCAGAGCAACCCCGCTTTCAGTCAGGGAGCCAGAGACTACGTACTGTTTGTCCAAAATGTCGTAAGGGGTTACATTGGAAGAGAGATTGTTGGTCCCAATTTCATAAAGATGGTTCGCCCCTGAATGGTACAAATTTGGGGCCTGAGATTTTGTGGAACACTCCTGTTTTAGAACAAGGTCACCATTCTATGACAGTAAAGATTGGCAATATTCCTTTTAAATTTTTGATTGACACGGGGGCAGCAAAGACGATTTTAAGGCAAGAAGAGGTTCCCCAAGATTGGGAACTCATCCCTGGACCCAGTTTACATGGAATAGGAGGGATGACGAGAGCATTTTGCACACGAGACTCGTGCTCATGTGGGAAGACCCAGAAGGTTCTACCGGACACTTCCGCCCTTTGGTAGCTAATATTAGCACCAACTTACTGGGCAGGGATCTTCTGGAATGTCTTTATGTTAGGATATCCACAGACGCTTCTGCAGAGCGTAAAACTCATTCCCGCGATACCAGGTCTATTCAGCACCCCCAATACTAAATGCCACTGTTTGTAGCCAAACACCCCGCTTAAGCTGGCTTTCTAATGAGCCTGTCTGGGTGGAACAGTGGCCTTTACCTAGGGATAAGCTAAAAATTTTAAAAGAGCTCGTCCAAGAGCAGTTGTCCTTGGGACACATTCGTCATTCTCGAAGCCCATGGAATACTCCTGTCTTTGTGATTAAAAAGCCCTCGGGAAAATGGCACCTCCTTCAAGATCTCCATGCAGTAAATAAAACCATGCATGTCTGGGGATCCCCCCAAAGGGGTTTGCCTCTTGCTTCTGCAATTCCCATGGGAATTCCAATCATAGCTATTGATATACAAGATTGTTTTTTCTCTATCCCCTTGCATCCGCGAGATTGTAAACGTTTTGCCTTCTCTGTTCCGTCTATTAATAACGCCAGCCCTGCTGATAGATTTGAATGGGTGGTGCTGCCCCAGGGTATGGCCAATAGTCCTACTATTTGTCAGGAGGCTGTTAAATCTGCCCTTGTCCCATATATTCATAAGGGCCTTAATATTTTTCATTATACAGATGATATTTTAATATGCGGAAAATCAGATACAGATCTCTATGCCTTACATGATTTTCTCATTCCTGCATTAAAGAAAAGCGGCCTTAATGTAGCCCCTGAGAAGATACAGCTAATCCCGCCAATATCCTTCCTAGGTTCAGAGATTTCTCTAACGCAAATTCGTCCCTTAAAACCTAATGTTACCTTCCCTTCTAACCTTACTCTTGCTTCTTTACAAAGTTTTCTAGGAAATTTAAATTGGCTTAGGCAGTATCTCTATCTGCCCACAAGCTGCCTCCAACCACTGTTTGACCTGTTGAAAGGAAATAAACAGCCCTCTTCAAAACATAAGTTAACTCCTGAGGCCTCCTTGGCACTGGAAAGGGTTAACCAGGCCCTCCAGGACATGCACCTTGTTCGATTCTCCCCCTCCTCTCCAGTAAACCTTCTAATCTTTAACTCCACCCCCACAGTAGTAGGGGCACTGTGGCAAGACCATGGGGTTCTTGAGTGGCTTCACATGCCAGTAGGAGGAGCTCCAAGACTCCTCACTGAGATAGACGCATTAGCATTCATGGTTCGCCAAGGGAGAAATAGGTCTGTGCAGGTCTTAGGGAAAGAACCGGATTTAATCATTCTGCCCTTTTCTCTCACAGATACAGAGTGGCTTATACGCCATCATTCCTGCTTTGCCATAAGCCTCGTGGGGTTTCCAGGACAAATAGATAACCATTTTCCTTCTAATAAATTGATAGCTTCTTTACCTCTTCTGCCTCTACTAGCACCTAAACTTTTCTCTCGGGATCCCATTCCCTCTGCTCCTAAAATCTTTACTGATGGTGGAAAAAGGGGAGCTGCTGCCCTTATATATTACCCAGACAAACAATCTCCTAAACCTCTCTTTACTGAGCTTCCTGATAATTCCCCTCAGTACAAAGAACTTTATGCTGTTTTTCTTGCACTAAAAGCTGTACCAGAATCCTTCAACCTTTTTTCTGACAGTGTGTATACTGTTAACTTACTTCCATGGCTTGCTCGTTCTTATGTGAAAATTAATGACAACACACTTTCCCCTCTCTTGATTCAAATCGCCTCTATGCTCTGTTCTCGAACCCAACCACTGTATATTCAACACCTTCGTTCCCACAGCCCTCTTCCTGGTTCCCTGTCCGAAGGGAATGCCGCAGTTGACCGCCTTGCCTCCACAGGAACTTTCCCAGTCTCTGTCTCTGATCCTGCTAATTTTCATTCTCTAACCCATGTTAATCTTAAAGGCCTTCGAGCTCGATTCCCTGATGTTCCTGTACCACAGTTAAAACATATCCTTGCTACATGCTCTTCTTGTGCAAGTCTCATAAAGACACCTCCTATCCAGACCCTTGGGGTTAACCCCCGAGGTTTAAAAGCTAATGCTATTTGGCAAATTGATGTCACCCACATACTAAACTTTGGCAAACAAAAATATGTGTTTGTCTCAATTGATACCTTTTCTAAATTTATGTGGGCTACAGCTCAGACAGGAGAAAGTGCTAAAAAGCTTGTAAGCCATATGCTCTCTTGTTTTGCCGTTATGGGGGTCCCATTATTTTTGAAAACAGACAATTCACCTATGTTTACAAGCAAACAATTTAAAGATTTTTGTTCCCTCTGGAATATTACTCATACCACAGGCATTCCCTACAATCCACAGGGACAAGGCATTGTCGAGAGGGCCCATCAAACTCTAAAGGCTCAACTAAATAAAGATAAAGGAGGAACATATCCCCCCAATATCCAGCTAGCAAAAGCCTTAACTACGTTAAATCTCTTTAATATTTACAATAACTCGGCCTTACCCCCTATTATTCTTCACTGGCAAACACCATCTACCCTCCCATCTATTAAGGTCAAATGGAGAGACCCACTCGATAAAATTTGGAAAGGGCCTGACCTATTATTGACCATGGGAAGGGGTTTTGCATGCATTTTTCCTCAAAATTTCTCTAAACCTGTCTGGGTTCCTGCCCGCCATGTCCGACAATACCCGCAGGATGGCGCTGTTATTCCTGAAGAACAAGAAATACTACAAGAGGACCAGATGCAGGATACATCCCGGGACCCGTAATACGACATGGCAGAACCTACAAAATCTGGCTCACAGAGACCTCTCTCCTACCCTTTCCCTGTATGTCTTATGTTATAACTGGCCAGTTGTTTTTGTGAGTGAGTGTGTTAAATGACAAAAAAAAAAATTTTTTTTTTGCATGGCCCATCTGCTTGGAGTACTCTAAAAGGTAATTGGCCTTATATAAAAATGCTGGACGCAGCCAAAGTTTCTGGAGATGTCCAGAAACATTCCAAAATTTTTTTTCTTTCTCCCTCTTTTGATTTTTATATATAGTTTTGGTATATATGTAAGTGTTTAGTCTTAAACTGTGTGACTAATGACAGATTTAAATTTGTTTTTAAATAATGTGTTTTTATAACAAAAGTTCTTTTTCCTCCAGTTTGTTATAACAAAATGTTTATGGGTATGTCTCAAGTTTGGTAACACTAACTTAACGGTCAAAAGTGTAACACTACAGCTACACTTTTACCAGACAAGGTAAAAATTATTTTGTTAAGGTAACCTACTATTTAGGTAAAAGTCTAAATGTTCAACGTGACTATTCATTCCCAAAACTAAACTATATAAATTTTATATACAGGACACCTTTGAAGGGCCCCCAAAGGTGCCCTGTAAACTATCTTGTGGAAATTAATCCACAACAGATCTGGCATCAATCTGGCACTATAAACTCTAAAATCATTGTCACGAATATGCGTTAACTCTCTAAGCAATTTGAGTCTGTTTAAAATACATATTTTTGCTAAAATTGGTCTCAAGATCCTGCGGTAGAGGCTGCTACAGGAGGTCACATTAGATGACCTTTAAATAAAATCATAGATTCTAAACCAATTATAATCATCGAGGTATCAACTATAACAAACCTATAACTTGTTCAAATTAACCACGAGAAGCAGATTGTTTGTGTTTCTTTCACAGGAATCCCGGAAAAACCATCTGAACCCCTGCACACCCTGACGTCACCCACTAGATGGCACGACTACCGTGGCACACCCCCCGAAACCCTAGATGTCACTCAACGCGATCTGAAGAACCTGATACACAGACTCCAAGGATAGAACTTTCTTCATGCCTGGTTACCGTTCCTCCTTCTGACCTGCTTGTCACGTGTTGGCAGTTCCAGCTGGCTATCTACAGAAAAGCAACATTCCAGCGGCTGACCTCCCTCATGCAGCGTTGCATCCCCTGCCAATTCTTCCCCTAGCCATCTACTTTGGACTGAGACTTGTATCGGACTTTCTGACATACCCTATATACATTTTACACAATTTTGAAGCAGCTTATTTCCCTTCACGCTGCTGGTTTTTCATAGACTGATCCTGAGTAATTCATAGACTTTACAGACTGTTGCCTTGAGGACTATACAATGCCAAATAGCCCCTCTGTTTGGTGGGTCATGCCTCCCGCCTCCCCCTCATTATGTACCCTTGCCCCTTTCCCCACCCAAGCAGGGAATGTTCCTTTACACACCAATCCTTCCCTTCACACCACACTGGCTTTTACTACTCCCCTACTTGTCCCTTCCTATTTTGTTATATCATTTAGGCTTATGCCCAAAAGGTTTCTGCCCCATGATAGTCTTTTACAGACTTTGTATATCTTATGCAATTACTAGATAGAAAGATAGAAAAGATGTAGAGATATTGTGAAGAGATGGTTGAGCAGGCTGTGCTTAAACCTATGAGATGAGTCTCTCCAGGTAAGTCTCTCTCTCTAAAGAGAGGTTGAGCACAGGAGAACGCATAAATCTCACAAGGTTCGCAGCCATTTAAGCCTTCCCTCCTCCACAGAAAGTCCTACATCTTCCCACCTGAGCATGGCATTCCTTTAAAACATTTAAGCCTGCTCCATTCCATTTTACTTTACTGTGTCCATTTAGATACAAAAGGGATAGGAGATGTTGCTGAGGAGTTATTCTGATGCAGTCTCTGCCCCCAAGTTTTACTACGCCACGCAAAACCTTAGCATTGCCCCCTTCAACCAATCCTGGCCCTACACGTCACCCCTGGTTGTCGCCCAATAAAAAGCCCCCTCACCCCCCCTCTGGGCTCTCAGCTCTCCCTCTCTGAGAGGTCTTGCTCCCTGCTCTCCCCCCGTGGTCAGGTAGTGGGGACGGCCATTGCCGGCTGGCTCCACGTGGTCTGAACTAACCCCCCATCCTATAATAAAGATTTCTGTACCCCTTTGCTCTGGACGTCCGCTCTCTTCTCTGCGGTGCAGTCCGACACCAGACCACCACAACAACAATATCCTCTGCCCATTTTTGGATGGGGTCATCTGCTTTTTTGGTGCTAAGTTTGCTGAGCTCTTTATATATTTTGGTGATTAGTTTCTTGTCTGATTATGGCATGTGAAGATCTCCCATTCTGTGAGGGGTCTCTCTGTTTGTTTAATAGTTTCTTTGGATGTGCAGAAGCTTTTCAATTTGATGTAGTCCCATTGGTTTGTTTCTGCTTTAGTCTTCCTTGCAATTGGGTTTGATTCATCAAAGATGTCCTTGAGGTGTAGGTGGGAAAGTGTTTTACCAATATTTTCCTCTAAGTATTTGATTGTTTCTGGTCTGACATCCAGGTCTTTGATCCATTTGGAGTTGATTTTTGTTTCTGGTGAGATAAAGTGGTTCAACTTCATTCTTCTGCATGTTTCAACCCAGTTTTCCCAGAACCATTTATTGAAGAGAGCCTCCTTTTTCCATTTAATCCTTTGGGCCCCCTTATCAAAGATTAGATGTCCATAGGTGTTGGGATTTATTTCTGGGCTTTCAATTCTGTTCCACTGGTCTGTGTGCCTATTTTTGTTCCAGTACCATGCTGTTTTGATGATGATGGCTTTATAATATAGTTTAAGGTATGGGAGTGTGATGCCTCCATTTCTGTTTCTTTTCCTCAAGATGGTTTTGGCAATTCTAGGTGTTTTCAGGTTCCAGATAAATGATTGTAGTGTTTGTTCTATTCTCTTAAAGAAGCTTGGTGGAACTTTGATGGGTATTGCATTAAATTTGTATATGGCTCTGGGGAGAATATTCATTTTGATGATATTTATTCTTCCAATCCATGAGCATGGGATATCTTTCCATTTCTTGGTATCAGTTTCTATTTCCTTGAGTAGCGACTCATAGTTTTCAGCATACAAGTCTTTCACTTCTTTGGTCAACTTTATTCCTAGGTATTTGATTGATTTTGCTGAAACAGTAAATGGGAGTGATTTCTGGATGTCTTCCATAATTCACTTTTCAAGAAGATAAGGATGTTGTCTTATTTGTTAGACAAGAAAACTAAAGTATTAGAGTTCTTTCAGTGATATGTCCATGTTCACCAAGCTAATAAGAGTGAAGTTTGGTCCTCCTGCTTAAGGGATATTAAGGCAGTCTTCCTGCTCCATACTGCCCTCCAATTCAAGCATATGATATATTCTGTAGATTGTAAATTAACTTCTTAAGTCAGGGATGAAAGTAGAAAGATGTTCAAACTGTTTGTCTAATGTCTAGATGAATAGCAAAATAGTTTTACTTAAATTGTTTCCATTTAGCTAATTTCCATATTTTATATCGAAAGCATCTTCCTGTCACAAGTAGAGGTCTACTTGCATCGATAGAAAATGAGGTCCAGAGAGGTTAATTAAGTGCCTAGAGCCATATAAGTGATTTACTAGCAGAAATGAACACTAGATTCCAATTCTGTTTTTTCCAAGTCGATCTCTGCCTTTCTCAATGCACAATGTTAGTTTCTTTCCAGCCTCCTGTTTTTCAGTGCATACACTTTCCTGGTAATAAATGTTTTCTTTATAGTATGTGTTGCCCCCCCAAAAAAATTAATGGAAGAGCATGGCACAAACTATATTTTAAAAAAGCATAACGTTTGTTGCTGAGTGTTTCTCATTTGTATCTTAATATCTCAGTCTGACTGCATGTCATCAATAAGAATTATTAGTGATTAAGTTTCAGGCTAACAGTTCTATTTTAAACATTCCTCTCATTTAAATGACTGACTTGAGAAAATGAGCCAGAAAATAAAGATTTTAAAAATAAAGTTTTTTTTTTTTTTTTTTTTTTTAACCAAAGCACTGCTCAGCTCTGGCCTATGGTGGTGTGGGGCATTGAACCTGGAACTTTGGAGCCTCAATCATGAGAGTCTCTTTGTATACCCATTATGATATCTACCCCTGCCCTAAAATAAACTTAAATGATTTTATGTGGCTGTATAAAGCTACTATTCATATATATATTTCAGTGTCATTGTTTGACTTTGTATAAAAGTAGGAAAATGGATAATTAGTAGTGGCTAATTTCTAAAAATTAAATTAAATTAAAAAGCTATCTTACTCTATGAGACACAAAGACTTACAAGTTAACAGCAAGAGGGAGAAACATACATAATCGAAGTAGTAATGTTTCAGCTTCATGGAGTATGTAATGGTCAAGATGACCCAAATCAGTTATAGAAGAGAAGATGGAATTTTATTTTAAGATTTTACTAAAATAACTTTGCTTAAGTTATGATGAAATGCAATACAATCAGTCTTTTTCTTTTTAGTAATAAATTAAAAGTTACTTATAGAATAAAATTGATGTGTCTAATATACTCATTGATTATTTTTGTGACTGAGTTTCATTTTCATAAATGAACTTCTGTTTCAAAATGTTATCCTATATAAATGGAATTACTCTCATCAAAGGAAGAGAATTTCATTTTCTACCTCGGAGACAATCCAATGCAAAATAGACTCAACATAATTACATACAACTTTTATAACTTCAACATCACAATATTTTTATTTTGCTTTACATGACATGCTTTCCCAGCTGGTGGGCAGCTTCTACTTTAGCTCTGTGGAATATATTAGTAATTGGGAAAAGAGATATCATATACATTGTGAAACTAATGAGACCAATATTCTAGTGTTATTTGAGGATACAACAGAACATCTATTTGATAGTCTTTGAGTTGCTTTGTTATAAATCCTAGACTCCAGGCACCTTAGTACTTAAAATTATTTATAGCTTTCAAGGCTTGTAGGCAGCAGCAGAATGTAAGTGCAAGGTGGGTAGCCAGGAAAGAAGAGTCTTAGGAAGGACTGATGTAGAAAGGAAATACCAAGTCATGAGTCAAAAGAATGCAAACAGGTTTCAACATGATCAAGTCAGAGAAGCAGATGACAACAAAACAGAATGGTAACATGAGAGAAACTGGCAGAGCTGGGCCCTTTTCCAGTGAGTGAAGGTTTAAAAGAAAAGGAAGCATTTTTATTTTTCAGCTAATTTAGTAGATGTCTGATCTGCTTATCTGTTCATGGGAGCTAATTCTTCAATACTTAATTTCTAAAAATATGAATATGAATCCCCTAGAGATCATTTGTTTGTTTGTTTTGTCATCATTGGATCAACTTCTTTTCCGACCAAGAGAAGAGGTGGGGAGACGCCATAGCACTGAAGTATTCCTCAGTGCCACGGGGGCATGAAACTAGCTCATGTACACAGAAAAGCAGGAGCCCTACCACATGAGCTATTTCCCCCTACATCACATCTATCCAAGATTATTAAAATGCAGGCTCTGATTCAAAAACTGTAAGAAGAAGCCTCAAAGTCTTCATTTCTAGCAAGCTTCTATAGTAACTATGCTTTGGCACAAGGACCATATACTATACAGCAAAATCTTAGACTAGCACTGACACAAGAATGACAAACAAATGGAAAGCATGCTAAAGTGAGTGAGGCACAGAGGTGGGAAGCAAATAGACTTCCCACCAAAGGCAGAATCTGAGAAGCTATAGCAAACTGCTGTGGCTGGGAAATAGCTTAATTAGTAGAGCACTGGATTTGTATGCCTCAGGGTACTGCTTCCATCACCAGCCCTGCATATATCACATATCAGAGGGGTCCCCCCCTTCTCTCTCTCTCTCTCTCTCAACTCTCATAAATAAAAAAGTAAATATTTAATTAAAAAATTAAAAATATACCGTTAATGATGGGTTGTTACAGGTAGAAATGCCCCTACTTCAAAAAATATTGTTGATATGCCAACTCTACCCTTACCCCAGAATGTGATGTTATTTAAACATAAGGTCTTTACAGAGGTAATAAAATTAAGATAAATTCTACTGGGAGAAACCTAATCCAGTACAACTGATATCATTATAAAAAAGAGAAATCTTAGGGCTGGAGAGACATGTTTGCATAATGGCTATGCAAAAGACTTTCATGCCTGAGGCTCCAAAGTCCCAGGTTCAATCCCCAACACCATCATAAGCCAGAGCTGAGGAGTCCTATAGTAGCTCTCTGTGTGTATCTTTCGATATCTCTCTGTATTAATATTAATTAATAAATTTAAAAGGAGACATTTTACACATAAAGGCTGATACACTTGAATGGAAATGTGCAGTTGCATGGGGAGAAAGATGGTCATGTATATATAAGATAAAGAGCACAGAGGACTGTAGGCAAACATCAAAAGCTGGATGAGGCAAGGCAGAATTTCTCCCCCTCCCCCAACAGCCAATAAAAAGAACCACTCTGCTGACATTTTGATTTCAAGTTTCTGGGTTCCAGAATTGTGAGACAAAACATCCTTGTTATTTTAAGTCATGTGGTTTTAGTCCTTGGTTACATAGCTCAATATGTACCTAAATAATAGTAACTTTTCATATTTTGAATAAATATTCATCAAGAAGAGATATAGACCTAGGAAAATCATTGTCCAGGATAATTAACCACTTAATGGAAACAAGTCCTGGAGACCAGTTCTCCTAGTAGTAAATTAGTGTTTTCCCACTGAAAATGGGTTGCTTCCCAAGATCACATGTGATGAACTGTGATGACAATTGAACCTTTTCAATCTTTCTTCTGCAGAAACATATTCAAACTTTTTTAATTAGGTGCAACAATGGGTACATAATTAATTAAATTTTAAAACAGCATAAGTCAGATATGTATTATCTTTAATATCCAGTTAAAATCTGCCAAAAACAACTTGAGGTTGAAAGGTAGCTCATCATGTAGAGTAGGGATCTTATCATCTGTGCAACCCTGGTATGAACCCCGTTACCACAAAGAAATTCTAATTTCTAAGGAAATTCTAATTTTGTAGTATCTCTTTCACTCTCTCTCTCTCTGCATGAAAAAGTCAACCTAGAAACAGTGAACATTCATATGCATGAGACCCTAGCTTCACCAAAAAAAAAAAGGAAAACATACAAAACTCATTAATGTGCCCAACTAGTAGTTGCTTTAATTTTCATATCATAAAACATTTTTTCCATGACATGCTTTTTAGTATCCTATATAATACTACTTCCATAGATGTTGGATTAAAGAATAAAATTCCATGCAATTGAGAAAATTCATACCAACAAAATAGGTACTGTAAAATCTAATTGCATTTTACTCTGAGTTTTACTAGCCAGGAGACTACCTGAATTATTTTTTGTTATTTCCTCTAGGCAGGGAAAATGATGCCCTAAGGGATGAATTTAAAGAGTTAACTTAAAGGTCTATCATAAAAGTGAAGCAAGAAATCAATCAGCGTGATATGGGGCAAAGTGGTATGGAGCAAAACTGATGGGCTTGGCAAAGCAGAAATGAGAATAGGGAAATCAAACATTTACTGTCTATGTGGTTATAGTCTCTCTTTAGAAAAATCCCAGTGAGCATAGAGAAATATTTTTTGTTTCTACTGTGCTTTGCTAGGAACTAAAAAACGATGGCACAAGTATGCAGTGGTGACCCATTTTCAGTGCTATAGTCCACAATCTGGTGCATCCCCCCAAGGCTACCATTGACATTTGGAAAGATACAATGATATCATGTAAGAGGTGTCATTCTTCCTGTGGTTGTTAAAGAGTTTTACAATGATTAGAGCAATTTTTGGCAGTGAGAGCTCAACAGAATCAGTAGTATTTTTACAACTGCAAACAGGTAGAAATAGAGTCCTGGAGAAGTGAATTACATCAGTTAACAGGAGTTCTGGGGCCCTTTCTCACTACCTATGAAGTTCAGAACTCTATTTCAAACAGGGAAATTGTCTGACACGACCCTTTAAGATGAAGATGACAGAATATAATAAGAAAAATAACTTCACTCCATTCACCAATGTCACTGTGTGGAAACCTGGGTCATCTTAACCCAGCCCTTACATAGAGGAGTCAAGAGTCTAACTAGACATGAAGAATAAGTTTTCCATATGAGATATTTATGAATTCTTCAAAAATGTTTATTCAAAAATGTGCACTAATAAGAGCTGCTGTGCTAGGAAACAGAAAAGGTTGATAACACGGGCTTGAATTTTAACACACAAGGACATTACATTTTGAAATGTTAATGATAGGAATTTGAAAGACATAAACTATATTACTCATTCAAAAAAATACACTAAAATTAAGTCAGTACATTTTAGATATTATTTTAGCTATTGGAGACAGTAGGAACAAAATAAGCACAGCTCCACCACTTGGGTGTTAGTCTAGTGTGGAAGAAAGGCTATCCCAATTGTCACATAAATAGCAATGTAACCACAAGTGTAGAAATCTTAAGTAAAACCACCCTTTTCTACCTATTATGGAGAAATAAGAAACTACTCATATCAATAACTGTCTTGTAAACCATTATTTCCCCAATAAAATTATTTGGAAAAATTAAATTTAATTTAAAAAAGAAATAAAAATCACAAAGTACTCCAAAAATCTATGATAGAGAGTTTCAATCAAAATCAGGGAATTTCTCCTTAAAGAAGGTACCTTTAAACTAAAATGTGAAGAATGAGTTGAAAATTAAATAGGAAAGACATGGAGAGTGTTTAGGGAGTGGTAACACAAAAGATTTCCTCAGGCAGAAAAGACTTCAGGGCTTGAGGTCAAGAAGATAGCATAATGGTTATGGAAAAAGACTTTCAAACCTCAGACTCCAAGGTACCAAGTTCAATATCTCACACCACCTTAAACCAGAGATGAGCAGTGCCGTGTTTAAAATAAAATTTAAAAGATGAATTAGTTTAAAATAAATAAACAAATTAAAGACATCAAAGAGTCCAAGATATAGAAGCCAGAGTGACCACAGCACTATAAAATCTAAGAAAAGAAGTGAGAGAAGGCAGGTGGATGAGATAACGTAGGGCCTTCTATATTAGGTGCTAAATTTTCCCAGGAGAGCAAAAGGAAGACTGTGAATCTGGAAGAAGTACCAGATTTCAAAAATTAATTTGTTGAGGAGTACGTTTATGATCATACCAGGTCTTTGAATGACTTTTTTTATTTAGACAGAGAGAGAGAGAGAGGTATACCAAGATAGAGAGAGAAACGCCATAGTACCAGAAGCCTCTGCTAGGAGTGTGGTACTCTTATGGTGATGGGGATAGAACTTGGCTCATGCATGATGAGACATGTGTTCTACCCAGTGAGCTATCTTTCTGGCATGAGATACTAGATTTGTTCAAAGCCTGCTTTACCTACCATGTACAAAAATTCAAGAGTAGAACAGTTTATCATTTTTCAAGTGCAATATGGTAGATCAGTCTTGAACAATGTCAGCAAAGATGGAGAGAACTTGACAGAAGAGTTGTGTTGAAGGTGGAATCCATAGGAAATAATGTATATAATGTGGATTATTTGTGCTAATGGAGGCTCAGGAGCAAGAATAGAACAGCACAGCAGGTTAAGTGCATGTGGCGCGAAGCACAAGGACGGGCATAAGAATCCCAGTTCGAGCCCCCCGGCTCCCCACCTGCAGGGGAGTCACTTCACATGCGGTGATGCAGGTCTGCAGGCATCTATCTTTATCTCACCCACTCTTTCTTCCCCTCCTCTCTTCATTTCTCTCTGTCATATTTTTAAAAAAGCATAGAATAATCAAAATGTGTATTTTGTGCAATATTGTATATATAGATGATGTCATTTCATGTTTTATGGTACATAGCAGTTTTTTTTCTTCAGAGTAATGTATTATATCAGAGAAAAAAATATTAAGTACCTACTATAATTCATTCACTAAAGTTATCCAGATGCACATTATCTAGACAAACTCCTTTCTTACACCCTGCTTTCCAATGATTGAAACAGAGAAATGGGGGCAGGGGTTCCCGGAAGATGGCGGACTGAGAAGCTGCTAGTGGCTTGAGCTCTGACCACATCTTCTGCAAACGGTAGGATTTTCTGCCTTTAGTAGGCCAGTCAATAAGGGGTCCTAGTGGTGACACCAAGGAGGTGACTATAACTTAATTTGGGTTAAAATATAGAGTAGGAAAAAAGGGGAAAAAAACTTTTTTTTCTTTCTTTTAAATATTTAAGCACACCACCGCCCCCTCCCCCCCCCATAACCAGTCCCAAGGGACCAGCTCCTAGCGGGCTCCCCTGCTGAGCCCCTTTCTTTACCAAAATTCCTGTCCCACCAGGAAGTATCATTCATACTAAGTATATACCCTTCTGAAACCTCTGGCCTTTTTTCTTTCTGAGTAGGCAACACCCTCCACATCACCCCGCATAGCTAATTAAATAATTTAAAATAAATAATAAAAAAACTCTTTCCTTTCACCACTCTTTTATGACTGTTCTTTTTCTTATCTTTTTCTTTTTTCTCTCTCTCTTTTTTTTTCTTTTTCTCATTATTGCCATCCTTTCTTCCTTAATCCTACAGCTTCCAAAGCCACAGGCCCCATCCCTCACACCACCAAACAGTGTGCTTTTTTGAATTCACTGATACACATTTGAGAATTATTTGGGGGAAGAATTCTGACTCAGAGTTGGACTCTCACTGTGAGTATCTCTGCTCAACATCCCTTCCTCCTTTAGCTACCCCTAGAATATACAGTGGATAGTGGATCTGCATAACTGTCTATTTCAGCTATCCTTGTCTAGTCCTGAGGTTTTTTTTTTTTTTCTGTTTCTTAACAATCAGCTGCCTCTGATCACGAGATCTGAGGTAATCTGGGACATGGGACAGTTTTTTTTTACCCTGCTCTATTTTATTATTAATATTATATAAAGGCATATATCTTCTCCCCCTTTAGGTTGATCAGAATTAACTCTTAGGGTATCTTTCATTGCTAGGGTAGTGGGCATTTTATCTATTGTGGGAGGAACCTGTCTCCTTACTCCTACCTCCTCTACAGACTCTCCCATCCCTCCTCCTCCTAGCTAATTAAAAAATTAAACTAAATTAAATTAAAAATAAAGTAATAAAAAAACCCTCTCCTTTCACTGTGTTTTAATTACAGATCTTTTTCTTATCTTTTCTCTTTTCTCTCCCTTATCTCTTTTTTCTTTTTTTTTTTATCCTGTCATACACTTCTTCCTTCCTTCTTCTTTGCCTTTCTGAAATTGTGAATTATTTTGGGGATGAAATCTGACTCTGAGTGGGCTCTATCTGTGTATCTCTGCTCTAGTTCCCTTTCCCCTCTTGTTACCCCTAGAATATACAGTGGATAGTAGATTCACATAACTGTCTATTCTTGCTATCCCTTCTTTCTTTTCTCTTTCATCTTCACTTGGATTTGGTTACTATTTTTTCATGGACTAGAGAAATTGTTTGGCTAACTGGTAGTGATTAAACTGCTTCAATACTTGCTTCAGTTGCTACTGTAATTCCTGAGGTTGGTGAGTGCCATTGTCATAAAGGTATTTAGTACAGTGTTGCTGGTACTCAAGACACAACAACTGAGGAACAAAAGAGCATAAAAAAGAAACAAAAAAATGGGTAGATCAAAAACAAATAAAACTGCTACTCCAATGAATGATGACAATAGCCCAGAAGAAACTACAAATCAGCCAGAAGTAACCATAGATAAGAAAAGTATGCAAGCAATAATAAACTTATTAATCACAGAAATGAAAACAACATTGGAGGAAAGGAATGGCAGTATTAGGGAAACAAAAGTTGAGACCCCCCAAGGAAAATACTGATTATCTTGAGGCAATTAGAGAACTGAAAGCTGAAATAGTTGTAATGAAGAAAGAAGCTGAGGCAAGGGAAAGTAGACTAACAGAAGCAGAAAGCAGAATTAGTCAGACAGAGGATGAGTTAGAGAAAATGAATAAAGATGTGAAAGAGCTTAAAAAGAGATTGAGAGACACTGAAAACAACAACAGAGACATATGGGATGATCTCAAAAGAAGTAAGATTCGTGTAATTGGCCTGCCAGAGGAAGAAAGAGAGGAAGGGGAAGCAAACATTCTAGAGGAAATAATAGAAGAAAACTTCCCAGACCTGAATAGCAGAAAGGACATCAATATTCAAGAGGCTCAGAGAGTACCAAACAGAATCAACCCAGACCTGAAGACACATCATAGTCACAATGAGAAGAAGTAAGGATAAAGAAAGGATCCTAAAGGCTGCAAGAGAGAAAAAAAAGTCACATACAAGGGAAAACCCATAAGATTATCTTCAGACTTCTCCACTCAAACTCTAAAAGCCAGAAGAGAATGGCAAGATATCTATCGAGCCCTGAATGAAAAAGTGTTTCAACCAAGGATAACATATCCTGCTAGACTTTCATTCAAACTAGATGGAGGAATCAAAACCTTCTTAGACAAACAACAGTTAAAGGAGGCAACCATCACCAAACTGGCCCTGAAAGAGGTTCTAAAAGACCTCTTATAAACAAGAACATCACTATAATACCGGCAATATATCAGAGCAAACAAAAAAAATTTTTTTATGAACAACGGCACTACAATACATTACATCCATAATATCAATAAATGTCAATGGCTTAAACTCACCCATCAAAAGGCACAGGGTGGGGGGATGGATCAGAAAACATAATCCAACCATATGCTGCTTGCAAGAATCCCATCTGTCACAACAAGATAAACACAGACTTAAAGTGAAAGGATGGAAAACTATCATACAGGCTAACGGACTAGAAAAAAGGGCAGGAACAGCCATTCTCATCTCAGACACGATAGATTTTAAATTAAATAAAGTAATAAAAGATAGGCAAGGACATTACATAATGATTAGAGGATCAATCAGCCAAGAAGACTTAACAATCATTAACATCTATGCACCCAATGAGGGACCATCTAAATATGTCAAGCACTTACTGAAAGAACTTCAAAAATACATCAATAGTAATACAATAATAGTGAACTTCAATACCCCACTCTCACACTTAGACAGATCAACAAAGCAGAAAATCAACAAAGATACAAGAGAACTGAATGAAGAGATTGACAGACTAGATCTCTTGGACATTTTCAGAGTCCTTCACCCCAAAAAACTGGAATACACCTTCTTTTCAAATCCACATAACACATACTCAAGGATAGACCACATGTTAGGCCACAAAGACAGTATCAATAAATTCAAGAGCATCGAAATCATCCAAAGTATCTACTCAGACCACAGTGGAGTAAAACTAACATTTAACAACAAACAGAAAATTATTAAAAGTCACAGAATTTGGAAACTAAACAACATACTCCTTAAGAACCACTTGGTCAGAGACTCACTCAAGCAGGAAATTCAAATGTTCCTGGAAACAAATGAAAATGAAGACACAGCCTATCAAAATATTTGAGACACAGCTAAAGAAGTACTGAGAGGGAAACTTATAGCCATACAATCACATATTAAACACCAAGAAGAAGCTCAAATGAACAACCTTACTGCACACCTCAAGGACTTAGAGGAAGAAGAACAAAGGAACCCTAAAGCAACCAGAAGGACAGAAATCACTAAAATTAGAGCAGAAATAAACAACATCGAAAATCAAAGAACCATACAAAAGATCAATGAAGCCAAATATTGGTTCTCTGAAAGATTTAAAAAAATTGACAAACCCCTAGCCAGACTCACCAAACAAAAAAGAGAGAAGACGCAAATTAATAGAATTGTAAACGATGGAGGAGATATCACAACTGACACCACAGAAATCCAGAGAATCCTGCGAAACTTCTATAAAGAACTATACGCCATCAGCTAGAGAATCTGGAAGAAATGGAACAATTCCTAGAAGCATATGCCCTTCCAAAACTGAACCAAGAAGAACTACAAAATCTAAATGCACCAATCACAGACAAAGAAATTGAAACCATTACTAAGAATCTCCCCAACAACGAAAGTCCTGGACCAGATGGCTGCACCAACGAATTCTACCAAACTTTCAGGAAACATTTAGTACCCATACTTCTGAAGCTTTTCCATAAGATTGAAGAAACAGGAAAGAACAAAAAGGAAAACTACAGACCAATATCTCTGATGAACATAGATGCCAACATATTAAACAAGATCTTGGCCAACCGGATACAGCACCATATCAAAAAGATTGTTTATCACGACCAAGTGGGATTCATCCCAGGAATGCAAGGCTGGTTCGACATCCATAAGTCAATCAATGTTATTCACTACATCAATAAAAGCAAAGCCAAAACTACATGATTATCTCAATAGATGCAGAGAAAGCCTTTGACAAAATCCAACACCCATTCATGCTCAAAACTCTACAAAAAATGGGAATAGATGGGAAATTCCTCAAGATAGTGGAGTCTATATATAGCAAACCTACAGCCAACATCATACTCAATGGACAGAAGCCGAAAGCATTCCCCCTCAGATCCAGGACTAGACAGGGCTGTCCATTGTCACCGTTACTCTTCAACATAGTAGTTACTCTTCAACATAGTACTGGAAGTTCTTGCCATAGCAATCAGGCAAGAGAAAGAAATAAAGTAATATAGATTGGAAGGGAAGAAGTCATGCTCTCACTATTTGCAGATGATATGATAGTATTCACAGAAAAACCTAACAAATCCAGCAGAAAACTACTAGAAGTTATTAGGCAATATAGCAAGGTATCAGGCTACAAAATCAATGTACAAAAATTAGTGGTATTTCTTTATGAAAACACTAAATCTGAAGAAGAAGACATCCAGAAATCACTCCCATTTACTGTTTCAGCAAAATCAATCAAATACCTAGGAATAAAGTTCACCAAAGAAGTGAAAGACTTGTATGCTGAAAACTATGAGTCACTACTCAAGGAAATAGAAACTAATACCACGAAATGAAAAGATATCCCATGCTCATGGATTGGAAGAATAAATATCATCAAAATGAATATTCTCCCCAGAGCCATATACAAATTTAATGCAATACCCATCAAAGTTCCACCAAGCTTCTTTAAGAGAATAGAACAAACACTACAATCATTTATCTGGAACCTGAAAACACCTAGAATTGCCAAAACCATCTTAAGGAAAAGAAATATAAATGGAGGCATAACACTCCCATACCTTAAACTATATTATAAAGCCATCATCATCAAAACAGCATGGTACTGGAACAAAAATAGGCACACAGACCAGTGGAACAGAATTGAAAGCCCAGAAATAAATCCCAACACCTATGGATATCTAATCTTTGATAAGGGGGCCCAAAGGATTAAATGGAAAAAGGAGGCTCTCTTCAATAAATGGTGCTGGGAAAATGGGGTTGTAACGTGCAGAAAAATGAAATTGAACCACTTTATCTCACCAGAAACAAAAATCAACTCCAAATGGATCAAAGACCTGGATGTCAGACCAGAAACAATCAAATACTTAGAGGAAAACATTGGTAAAACACTTTCCCACCTACACCTCAAGGACATCTTTGATGAATCAAACCCAATTGCAAGGAAGACTAAAGCAGAAACAAACCAATGGGACTACATCAAATTGAAAAGCTTCTGCACAGCCAAAGAAACTATTAAACAAACAAAGAGACCCCTCACACAATGGGAGAAGATCTTCACATGCCATAATCAGACAAGAAACTAATCACCAAAATATATAAAGAGCTCAGCAAACTTAGCACCAAAAAAGCAAATGACCCCATCCAAAAATGGGCAGAGGATATGAACAAAACATTCACTACAGAGGAGATCCAAAAGGCTAACAAACATATGAAAAACTGCTCTAGGTCACTGATTGTCAGAGAAATGCAAATTAAGACAACACTAAGATACCACCTCACTCCTGTAAGAATGGCATACATCAAAAAGGACAGCAGCAACAAATGCTGGAGAGGCTGTGGGGACAGAGGAACCCTTTTACATTGCTGGTGGGAATGTAAATTGGTACAGCCTCTGTGGAGAGCAGTCTGGAAAACTCTCAGAAGGCTAGACATGGACCTTCCATATGATCCAGTAATTCCTCTCCTGGGCTTATACCCCAAGGACTCCATAACACCCAACCAAAAAGAGGTGTGTACTCCTATGTTTATAGCAGCACAATTCATAATAGCTAAAACCTGGAAGCAACCCAGGTGCCCAACAACACATGAGTGGCTGAGAGAGCTGTGGTATATATACACAATAGAATACTATGCAGCTATCAAGAACAATGAACCCACCTTCTCTGACCCATCTTGGACAGAGCTAGAAGGAATTATGTTAAGTGAGCTAAGTCAGAAAGATAAAGATGAGTATGGGATGATCCCACTCATCAACAGAAGCTGACTAAGAAGATCTGAAAGGGAAATTAAAAGCAGGACCTGATCAAATAGTAAGTAGGGCACCAAAGTAAAAACCCTCTGGTGAGGGGTAGACATGCAGCTCCCTGGGACAGTGGGGGGTGGGAGTAGGTGGGAGGGATGGGTCACAGTCTTTTGGTGGTTGGAATGGTGTTTATGTACACTCCTAGTAAAATGTAGTCATATAAATCACTAGTTAATTAATACGAGAGGGGGAAAATTAATTGTATATCTTGAAGTTTTTCAAAACACAAACTGGATCTTTTTAATATATAGACTGTAATTGATATGCAGACTCTCTCAAAAGCCTAGACCAAGTAGATCAGAAGCAACCAATAGCACAGCTATAAACAAGATACTGGGTACTGTACAGCAAACCATAACAAAAGGACTTTTCAAAGTTAACCCAATTACCAAATAATGTGATGATAACATTAACTATCCATTGTCTTTTTGAACCCTAAGACAGCAGGAACCTCACGTCTCCACTATAGAGCCTCTTCTTCCCCCAGTCCTGGAACCCTTGGATAGGGCCCACTTTCCTGTCTGCCTCTCCCAATCCATATCAAATAATATTGCATCTGCCGATCACAACCTAACCAACACAACAATTGCCAGCTCAACATGCTTCACTTCAGACTGTGTCCAGAGACTTCACATGTGGAATGACAACCCTGCAGCTTCATTAAAGGGTGAGACCTTTCCTTTCATAGTATACTCTAATTCCATCTCAGGTGGTTCACTTTCTAACACAGTCCCAAAACCTAGATATATACCAGTTTCTGTGAGAGAGAGCATATGTTCACATGTATCCGTAAACTACTGCAAAATATATACCTGAAAGTAGAAGCACACTAGAGTTTGCAGTGAGTACCCCCCTAACACTTCCTTTCCACTATTCCAAGCTTTGGGTCCATGATTGCTCAACAATTTGTTTGGCTTTGTATGTTAACTCTCTTTTCAGTCACCAGGTTCCAGATATCATCAGGATGCCAGTCAGGCTTCCCTGGAATGAAGACTCTACCAATGTGTCCTGGAGCTCCGCTTCCCCAGAGACCCATCCTACAAGGGAAAGAGAGAGGCAGACTGGGAGTATGGACCAACCAGTCAACGCCCATGTTCAGCGGGGAAGCAATTACAGAAGCCAGACCTTCTACCTTCTGCAACCCACAATGACCCTGGGTCCATGCTCCCAGAGGGATAGAGAATTGGAAAGCTATCAGGGGAGGGGTTGGGATATGGAGATTAGGTGGTGGGAATTGTGTGGAATTGTACCCCTCCTACCCTATGGTTTTGTTCATTAATCCTTTCTTAAATAAAAAAGAGAAAGAAAAAAAGAAACAGAGAAATGAGCAAGAATACAAATCAGATAGTGAAAATAAGTATTATCAGGTACAGTAAAGCAGATTCAGAAGTTGAAGGAGAGGGGCCTTGCCAGTGACACATACATTACCATGTTCAAGGATCTAGGTTCAAGCCCCCACTCCTCACCTGCATAGTGGAGGCTTCAGTGATCTAAAGTGGGTCTGCAGGTGTCTTTTTTTTCTTTCCTTTTCTATCTCCCCCTCCTCTCTCCATTCCTCTCTGTGATATGCAACAAAATAGGAAAAAAATAACTATCAGGAGTGGTAGATTTGTAGTGCTGGCACTGAGTCCTAGCAATAACCCTGGTGGAGAATAAATAAATAAATAAATAAATAATCAAAAAACATTTCAATAAGAAGTTGATGGAGGATGAGAAAGCTCTTCTGTTCACTTTGCATGCAGGAAACTTTCAAGGAAGTTAATTTTGACAGAGATCTGACTGAAGTCAAAGGACAGGCAAAACAAAAGTTGTTGGGAGAGAACAAATGCAATTGGATAGTGCAAGTGAAGGACACTTTTGTCAAGGAATTTATTCTCTCATGTCTTTCCTATAACATCTCCGTGAAATGGCTTAGTTCTTGTACCAAAGATTACTGATCTCCCAGGGTATTCTTTCCTGTACAACTCACTTTATCTTTTCTTAGTACTGGGAATGGAGCAGACTGCTAATACCAACTCTCATTTTTTCCTACACCTCCCTGTACCATTTACTTTGATTCTTTTTTATTTTCAGTTGCACACTCATTTGTTTGTTTGTTTTTATTTATAAAAAGGAAACACTGACAAAAACCATAGGATAAGATAGGTACAACTCCACACAATTTCTACCACCAGAACTCCGTATCCCCTCCCCTCCCCCGATAGCTTTCCTATTCTTTAACCCTCTGGGAGCATGGACCCAGGGTCATTATGGGGTGCAGAAGGTGAAAGGTCTGGCTTCTGTAATTGCTTCCCCACTGAACGTGGGCATTGGCAGTTGGATCCATACTCCCAGCCTGCCTCTCTCTTTACCTAGTGGGGCGGGGTTCTGGGGAAGCAGGGCTCTAGGATACATTTTTATAGATTATTCAAATTGCAGTTATTGACAATTCAAAGTTAAATATACTAGAAAGATATAAAAGCCAATCTATCTTTTCTTAGATGTTTTAGTTTTTTTTCTACTAACTTAAAACAAATACTTTAAAGATAAATCTAGGTCTTGCAATAAAAGTTTTTCAAGTTTTGCTTTGGCTCCCCCAACTGAATGCAAGTCATCTATTTTTTTACTTTAATCCTTATGTTCTTCCTCATCTTGCTCCACATAAGAGCAATATAACTGATATAAAGGAATGCAGGTATTAAGACAATAAATAATATTGGCAAAAATATTTTAAAATGATGCTTTCTACCTTTATGTAGTGATGGTGCAAAGAAGAAAAGATTCTCATAATATGCCAAGTGCTAAACTACTATTTATTTGTCTATTTTTATATGTTTTAATTACCATTTTTATTATATTTTTATATATTTTTTTATCTATTTTTATTATATGTTTTTAGGTCCTCACTGCTCCAGGCCAGCTTTATCAGGGAAAAAGCGTAGGAGATAAAGAGAAAAACAGAGAGAAGAGTTTGGATATTGGTGCATTTGGGAGAATGCATATGTTACCATGTGCAAGGACCCAGGTTCATGCCTCAGGCCCCACAAGCAAGAGCATGCTTCATGAATCAGTGCTGTAGGTGCTTCCTTGTCTTTCTCATCTCTGGCTCATCCTTCAACTACAATTTGTCTCTTTATCATAAATAAATAAATAAATAAATAAATAAATAAAAATAAACATTAAGAAAGAGAGAGACAGAAAATATCATATCAAAGTTTCTCCCAGCATGGTGGGGGCTGGGGTTGAACCTGAGTTATGTGCATGATAAAGCATTAACTTATCTCTGTAGCTATCTTATCATTCTTAAAATCTTTGAAAAGATATTTCTAGAGGATGATTTGGCAGTCAGAAGACTGAACTAGTAGTTTTACTTTTGCAAATTTAAACTCCGAAAGTAATCAAAGTTGTTTTCACAAATATCCAACATAAGATTATTTCTAATATCCCTCACAAAAAAAAAAAAGAGAGAGAAAGA